>NC_023755.2:24803650-24979190 GCF_000499845.2 Phaseolus vulgaris
TTCTCGTTCCATGCAGACAACATGTTGGGCAAAAGCATGCTCGCTGAACTGAAGGCGCTCGCCCGAAACCACGGGTTGGCGACAGGTTCTCAAACGGTGCCCAACTCGGTGGTGGAGACAGCCATTGCCCAAGGGCGATCACCACCCAAGGAACCCGCCCAACGCAAGAAAATGGTCCTCAAGAGACCTAAAAGGAAAGCTCCTCAGGTGATCCATGAGGAAGAGGAAGAAGATGATGAGGCCACCGAAGACGGTTTGGTCTCAAAGAGGAAGAGGGTGGCACCTTCCTCACCGCCTGTTCCACCCCCTCTTCCAACCTCAACACCTCCGTCGACGCCTGCTCCTCCTCCATCATCGCCACCCCCACAGGCTCCTGCCTCTCCAGTCCAAGCGGTCCCACTGGCCACTGCGCCACCTACAGCTGAGGCCCAAGAGCCAAACTTCCTGGAGGACCCCCAAGCGCCTCTACACCATATGTGTCAGCTGGAGGGGGTCCCCCTTCAAACGCCTCAGCTGCAGAAGATGCTCCAATCGGGGATGAGGTTGCTCATACCTCTCCGATTCTGAACACCGAATCCCCGATTCCGTCGCCACGTCAGGAAGCAACTACTGAAGAACCTGCTAAGGAAGGTGGCGACGAGAACCCACAACAAGCCCACTTGGTGCCTCTCCAAGCAGCAAACCTCCCTTTGGAGGTCACAAGGATGTGGGAGCCTCTAACTGCCAAGCTGAAGACCATAGCAGAGGATATCCCGGCGATCATAACCAGGGCTGTGGAGGGCTCAACCAGGAGGCTCCAAGACGACCTCTTCAACCTCAAAACCGAAAACAGCACCATGAGGGTCGAGGTGGAGAAGTTGTCTTTCAGCCTGACGCTCGCAGAAATCGAACACTCCCGAGTGGAGGATGCAATGAACACCGAGCTCAGGCTGGCGCGCAAGGAGGCCACTGACCTTCGCCACAAGGTGCATCAACTTGCCCAAGAGAAGGTCGAATTGGAGAGCAAGATCGTGCCTCTTCGCGCCAGGGCGGTTGACCTGGAGGCTCTCATGAAAGCTGACGCCGCTGAGGTACAAAAATTGGAGCAGAGGTCGATCGACCGAGAGAAATTACTTGGGCAAGTGGAAAAGGCGAGGGACGACGCCATGGCTGATCTCGTCGAGGCCAACAAAGAGAAGGGAAAGGTGGCTGCTGAGTTGGCCCAAGCACAATCGAAATCCAAGAAGGTTACTGAAGACCTTCTCCAGGCTCAAGAGACCAACGAACAACTTAAAAAACAGGTTGAAGAGCTTGAGCAACAGAATAAAGAGCTGAAAGAGCAAACTGAAGACCTCAAGAAGCGGATTGAGGAACTTCAGGGGCAAATTGAAGAACTCAAGCTAAACTCTGCTCAGATTCTGGCTGCTGGATTCGAAGCTGCGCGGGAACAATTTGCTTGCCTATTCCCCGAACTGGATCTCAGCATGGTGTCGCTGAACAATGAAGTAGTAGATGGAAAAGTCGTTCCTGATGAAGACTAATCAACTCTTCTTCATCTACTACCTTCGTGTTTTCCCTTGTATTATTCTGTAATAAACTCGTGTATATGTGCCTTTAACAGATACTTATCTTAATGACAAAGTTTGGGTATTCCCTCTCCTGACTTCTTTAAGCGCTTTAACCTTCTTTGCATGTTTAACTTTATCGGATTTAACTTAATGATTTTGCAAACACGACTTCAAACTGCTTCGAACCACTTCGACTTTTGACTTAACTGCTTCGAACCACTTCAAACTTAAGCAATAATCACTTTAACCAACATGTACTCTTAAGGCAACTAACCTTATCGTAAGAATATCCCTCAAGCAACGAACTGTAACTCAGTTACTGGCTCAAAACACCGTCCCACTCGACCTGCCTTATCAAACAGGTCTTTCAACCTTCTCGCCGCTGTTTGAACTCTTCCCGATCGCCAAGAACTCTTGGTAATATCAGCTTCTTTCTGGCCTCATGCTTTGGCAATAGTTTCTTTATCTGGGGGTAGAAACGCCTTTTGGGATCCTTCTTTTCCTCCTTGAACTTCAGAACGAAAGACCGGGTGACTAGGCGTTTTCTTCGAACCTACCTTAGCCACCTTCCAAACTTCTTCCACCCTCTGCACCATACCTGAACTCGTTCGAGACGAGAAGGATTTTATCTTGCCTAAGCTCGCATGTAGGCGAGAAGGTCTTTGAACTCGCCTGAACTCGCTCATCGGCGAGAAGGTCTTTAACTCGCCTGAACTCGCTCATCGGCGAGAAGGTCTTTAACTTGCCTGAACTCGCTGATCGGCGAGAAGGTCTTTAACTTGCCTGAACTCGCTGATCGGCGAGAAGGTCTTTAACTTGCCTGAACTCGCTCATCGGCGAGAAGGTCTTTAACTTGCCTCTACATTGCCCCAGGGGTTACATCTTCTCGCCCCCAGAAACACGGAGGACTTTTTACTGGTGCCTCTACATTGCCCCAGAGGTTACATCTTCTCGCCCCCAGAAACACGGAGGACTTTTTCTCTTTCTCGCCTGCACTCGCTCGACGGCGAGGAGGTCTTTATCTTGCCTCAGAACGCGCGAGGGCGTTGAGGTCTTTCATCTGGTGCCTCCAATCGCCGAAAGACGATGAGGACTTAAAAACTTTAACTGATGCCTCCAATCGCCGAAAAACGATGAGGACTTAAAAACTTTAACTGAAGCCTCCAATCGCCGAAAAACGATGAGGACTTAAAAACCTTAACTGATGCCTCCAATCGCCAAAAAACGATGAGGACTTAAAAACTTTAACTGACGCCTCCAATCGCCGAAAAACGATGAGGACTTAAAAACCTTTTAGAAAGCACGCGATATATCTTTACTTGCCTTAAATCACGTATAAGTGACAAGGTCTTTCTTCAAAACTTTTGGAAAATAGCACACATGCAATCTGAATACGCCTTATACTTCGAAAACTCTTCTTTTATTGGGTGGCCTCGTTAAAAACCCTCCTTAGGGAAAAAGAGTGCCCCCTTCAAACTGTTTCATCAGAGACATTGTAATATGACTTTGTGTTTGTCTTTACTTACAAAGCTCTTAGCTATAGTACAACTTCTGGTGTGTGGCGTTCCAGGTGCGAGGAATCGCCCCTCCTTCCAGCGTCTCTAAGCGGTAGGCACCGTTCCCGAGCGCCTCGGTTATTCTGAACGGTCCAGTCCACTTGGGTGACAGTTTATTCTCCATCTCGTACTGGTGGGCCTTCCTCATCACCAAGTCGCCTTCTCTAAACTGCCTTGGCATCACCTTCGAGTTGTATCTTCGCTCAACCCTTCTCTTCACGGCTTCGGCCTTCAACCTCGCCTCTTCCCTGACCTCATCCAGTAGATCCAGGTTCAGCCTTCTCTCTTCATTCGAGTCTTCTTCTACGAAGTTCTGGAATCTCGGCGAGCTCTCCTGGATCTCTACTGGAATCATGGCATCACACCCATAGACCAAGCTGAACGGGGTCTCATGGGTTCCTGACTGCTCGGTGGTGTGGTACGCCCAGACTATACGGGGTACCTCCTCAGCCCAACTTCCCTTGGCTTTCTCAAGCCTTCTCTTCAAACCTCTCAACAACACCCGATTAGCTGACTCCACCTGGCCATTTGTCTGAGGGTGCTCGACGGATGCAAACACTTGTTGAATTCCCACCCCTTCACAAAGCTTCTTCAACAGGTGGCTTGCAAACTGCGTCCCATTATCCGACACCAGGCGTTTAGGCACTCCAAACCGGCACACGATGTTTTTCCACATGAAACCTTCGATCTTGTGTGCGGTGATCTGGGCCACTGGTTCTGCTTCAATCCACTTGGTGAAATACTCAATCGCCACCACCAAGTACTTCATCTGCCTGATCGCCAGCGGGAAAGGTCCCAGGATGTCGATTCCCCAAGTATGAAACGGCCAAGGGCTATAGATCGACTTCAACTCCTCGGGAGGTGCCTTGTGCCAATCGGCGTGCTGTTGGCATTGTTTACAGCACTGGGCATACTTCTTGCAATCTTCTCTCATCGATGGCCAGTAGTAGCCTGCACGGAGAGTCCTCGCGGCCAGAGCTCGACCCCCAACGTGGTTTCCGCATATACCCTCGTGGAGCTCTGCCATGATTCTCGTGCACTTCTCGCCGTGTACGCATTCCAGGAGTGGGTGAGTGAACCCAAACCTGTACAGATCGCCATCAATCAATGTGTACTTGCTGGAATTTTTCTTTACCTTCCTAGCTTCTGTCGGATCCAGTGGGAGGAGGCCATCTGCCAGGCACCGCTTGTACTGTGTTATCCAAGTGTCTGGCTCATGGGTGGCGCAGACCTGCATCACATTCACCTTCTCTCCTCGACATGCTCTAATTCTCGGCGATCTCAGAGTTTCTTGCATTAAGGACTTATGGCTTCTCGCTGCTTTCTCCGTCGACTTGCTTATCTGAAGGACCAGGTGATCTGCTACAAATGCCCTTGGCGTCTTCAGAGTTTCTTGAATCACCGTCCTCTGCCTACCCCCCTTGCCTGAGCTGGCGAGCTTAGCAAGCAAGTCAGCTCGGGCATTCTGCTCTCTGGGCACATGTACTACTTCAAAGGAGGCAAAGGAACTCTTCAATTCCTGCACATACGCCAAGTAAGCCGCCATTTGTGGATCTTTAGCCTGGAACTCGCCTGTTACTTGCCCCGTGACCAGCAGCGAGTCACTCTTAGCCATCAGCACCTTAGCACCCATCTCCTTGGCCAGCAAAATTCCGGCGATCAGCGCCTCATACTCTGCTTGATTGTTACTGGCTTTGAAGGCAAATCTCAACGATTGTTCGATCAGCACGCCGTTGGGTCCCTCCAATATGACTCCAGCACCGCTGCCCTGCTGGTTCGACGATCCATCCACTGAAAGTACCCAACGGAAATCGTCCCCTTCAACTCGCGTTGCCTCAAATGAGAGCTCGACCACGAAATCTGCAAAGATTTGCCCCTTAATCGGGCCTCGGGGCTCATATTTGATATCAAACTCTGACAACTCTACGGCCCACTTCACCATCCTTCCCGCAACGTCAGGCTTCTTCAAGACCTTCTGGATGGGCAGATCGGTCATCACCAGTATGGTGAAACTATGGAAGTAGTGGCGCAACCTCCTCGCCGAAAATACCACGGCCAGTGCAGCCTTCTCCAGGGCCTGATATCTCGTTTCTGGGCCCTGCAACACCTTGCTCACAAAATAAATAGGCTTCTGAGCCTGATCTTGATCCTGGGCGAGCACCGCACTCACCGCCCTCTCAGTTACAGCAAAATACAACCTGAGAGGGATTCCCACCAGCTGTTTTCACAGAACCGGCGGGCTCGCCAGATACTCCTTCAGTTTGACGAAAGCTTCCTCGCACTCTTTCGTCCAAACGAACTTATTATTGCGCCGCAGACACTGAAAATAGGGATGCCCCTTTTCTCCGCTAGCTGACACGAAGCGAGATAGGGCTGCCATCCGACCTGTTAGCTGCTGGACTTCTTTCACCGTAGCTGGGCTCCTCATCGCCAAGATGGCGGCGCACTTGTCTGGGTTGGCTTCTATTCCTCTTTCAGTCAAGAGGAAACCCAAAAACTTTCCAGCCTCCACGCCGAAAATGCATTTCTCCGGATTGAGCTTTAACTTGAACTTGGCGATCGTCGTGAATAATTCTTCCAAGTCTGCAACGTGCTTGCTTTTTTCCGGCGAGGTCACGACCATGTCATCGACGTAAGCTTGCACGTTCCTTCCCAGCATTGGTGCAAGTACTCGATCCATCAGCCTCTGGTACGTGGCCCCCGCGTTCTTCAGCCCAAACGGCATCACCTTATAGCAATAGCACGATCTCTCCGTCATGAAGGCTGTCTTCTCTTCATCCATGGGATGCATCTTGATCTGATTATATCCTGAGAAGGCATCCAGGAAACTCAGCAACTTACACCCTGCAGCACTATCGACCAGGGCATCTATGCTTGGTAAAGGATACGAATCCTTTGGGCAAGCTTTGTTCAGGTCGGTGAAATCGACGCACATGCGCCATTTCCCGTTACTCTTCTTCACCAGCACGACATTTGCCAACCATTCAGGGTACTGGACTTCCCTGATGTGGCCTGCAGCGAGGAGTTTCTGTGTTTCGTCCCTAATCGCCTGCCTCCTCTCCTCGTTGAACTTTCTTCTCCTTTGTCGCACCGGTCTCACCAAATTGTCCATCGCCAGATGATGGCACAAGAAGTCGGGATCAATCCCGGGCATGTCCGAAGCGGACCATGCAAACGCGTCCAGATGCCGCTCAAACACCTTGGCGATCTGGTCCTGGAGCTCGACCTCCAGAGATCTTCCCAGCTTGAAGATCTTTCCTCTGATCTCCTTTTCGAGCCACTGCTCGACAGGTTTAGGCCTGGATTCTCTAGCGATCACCGCCCTGGCGATTCCCTGCTCCCTTGCTTCCTCAAGGCGATTCCGCGCCTCTTCCTCCTCCAGGCCAGCATTCCTCTCCCCTAGCTCAGCGTCTACCATCTCCACATCTCTTCCGGCGGCCTCCTCTGTTACCGTCGATCTGGGCTTCACACCGGGAGGTGGGGTGGTTGTTACATAACTCACTGATCTTTTGTTTTTCAGGCTATTCTCATAGCACTTTTTCGCTTCTTTCTGATCAGATTTGATCGTGATCACCACCCCCTCCATAGACGGCAACTTTACCTTCATGTGCCGGGTCGACGGGATTGCGCCTATCCTGTTAAGCGTGGGTCTTCCCAACAGGATGTTGTATGCTGAAGGAGCGTTCACAATGAGGTACTTGAATTTCTCCGTCCTCGACCCAGCCTCATCTGTAAACGTGGTTCTCAGCTCAATGTACCCCCAACCTCCACCTGGTCACCAGCGAACCCATATAGGCACCCTCCATAGGGCCTTAGCTGGTCAAGGGGCAACTCCAGCTGCGTGAAAGTCGGCCAGAACATCACGTCTGCCGAGCTTCCTTGGTCCACCAGAACTGTGGACCTTCCTTCCTGCTGTAACCAACGAAATAACTATGGGATCGTTGTCATGGGGCACGACGTCCCGAAGATCCTGTTTGGTGAACGTAATGTCCACTTCCGGCGAGTGATCTTCAAACATATCCACTGTCATCACCGATCGCGCGTACTTCTTCCTCTGCGATGCGGTGCATCCACCACCCGAGAAGCCCCCTGCAATGGTGTGGATCTCCCCGTGGTAAGGCATCTCGTGCTGCTGGGCTTTTCCACCTGCTGGCTGGGAACTCGACGCTCCCCCCGTCCTCTTGTCCAGCAGATAGTCATTTAGGAACCCGCTCTTAACCAGATCGTCGAGCTGATATCCCAAAGACAAACACGAGTCCAAAGTGTGGCCAAAACATTGGTGGAACTCACACCAGGCATCCGGCTTTGACCCCAGCACCTTGTCGCCCACCTTCTCAGGCGCTTTCAACCTAGCAGATATATTAGGAATGGCGATCAGGTCCGCTAGCCCCATGACAAATTTGTGCTTAGGCGGGCGATTGTATTCCCGGCGTGCTGGTTGCTAGCGTGCTTGGCTCCTTCCCTTGTTTCTCCTATCGTAGGGATGGCGAGTCCTCTGGTCCTTCCTGGCCGCCGCCGCTATTTCCAGCACCCTCTGTTGCTGGATCCTGGTCTGGGCGCGTGGCCTGGCGGGAGCCACGCTGCCTCTCTTCTCGGCGACTTCACTCTCGTCGGCGATGTGAGCCACCGCAAGTCGCCTGACTTTAGCAAACGTCGCGGGGTGAGCCCTGATCAAGGCCTCGCAGAATGGTCCTAGCTGCACGCCCTTCTTGAAGGCATAGACCAACATTTCTTCATCCTTGGCCGGCGATCTGACCATCTGCGCTCCAAAGCGATTCAGGTAATCTCTGAGGGACTCTCCCTGGTACTGCCTTATATCAAACAGATCATAAGACACCCTGGGTGGTGCCTTATTCACGATGTACTGCTCAACAAAGATCTTCGAGAACCGTTGAAAATTGGTTATGTGGCCGTTCGGCAGGCTCACAAACCACTCCATCGCCGTTCCCTGGAGCGTACTCACGAACATCTTGCAGTAGACGGCGTCTGACCCTCCCGACAGCATCATTTGCGTATGGAACGTGGTTAGATGAGCCTCTGGATCCTCCACGCCGGTAAAGACAGCCTTGACTGGAACCACGCTCGTGGGAATAGGCGTGTCAGTAATCGCCTGAACAAAAGGCATTGGGAAAACACGAGGTGGCGTCGACGGCGCCACCTCTTCAGCAGAAGAACGCCCTTGCTGCTCCTGAAGAGCTCGACGCAGCTCCTCAGTCACCTTGCTGAGCTCCTCGTTCCTGGCGCGAGAGGCGACCAGGTCCTCATGCATTCTCGCCTGCTCTACGCGTGAGGCTTCCACAGTTGCCTGCAACGAACGCATCATCTCTGCCATCTGCGCCATGGTCATGGCGGCGGCGCCTTCGTCAGCAACGGGCGCAACTGGACTTGAACGATTGCTCCTCATTTTTCTCATGAACTTCAGCGAATCACAGGATGCAGCGAACGACACTTCAACCACGATCGAATCAGCGATTAATCGGAGAAAACAGTGCGAAACTGCGCAAGAAAACTCAAGAACACCGTAAGCCTTCAAAGAAAACCACAACCTCACCAGAAACCGCCGCTTCCCTGCGGACAACCAAACGAGCGAAAGAACTCGAACTTCCACCAAACAGATTACGTGTAAACAGCAGGAAACCTCACTCCACCGATCGAAAAGCCAAACGAACGGTATAAAACGCGAATTCACCGAACGAAACTCAAGCAAACAGCGAGCGATGGTTGCACCAGCACACAACCACGCAGAAAACTTCGGAAACTTCCAAGAACTCACGCTGTGGATGGGAGCAAGTTTTACACGGCCCCACGGTGGGCGCCTGATGATCCTGCCTGTTGACCAGAACGCTGGAAACTGCCTCGTCAAAGGATCGACGTGTGCACCGCTTCGAACCTCCGTTCCTCTTCGTGATCCACCTCAAGAACCTGCAAAGAAACAGAGCGGCGCCGCTGCGGCCGATCGCACTCCAACGCCCAAGTCAGTGACAGAATCACCAAATACTAAGAGAACAAGAACCGTGCAAATCCTCTCTCACAGTAAGCTCTATCACTCGCAAGCGTAAAGAGTATAATCTGAACGCGCGTACCTCAGAAAGTTGGTTGAGAACTCTTATATACCTGGTTGTTTTCTCTCTCCTGGCAGTTACAAACCTGGACACGTGGCTCGCATCCAGTCGTACACGTGCCATCATCTGGAGCCTCCTTGACTTGGCGCTGCTTCTACTCTCATTTTGGCTAAGTTATTTATGCATGGTACTGCCCAGTGCATAGCTAACTTGGGAGTGCGATCTCTACTGGAACTGGCGAGTTAGGGGCCTTCATACACCTTCCCTGTGGTCTCGCCGGCCGCCTTCGTAATCTGCTTCTCCTTCAACTTTGGCGATGTGCTTGCTCTGGCGATCTCCAATGACTAGGTCGCCTGAATCTATATCTGGCGACTTCATCTTTAACCTGCTGATCGCCGATTCTGATAAGCTGGAAATCGGAACACGCCAATATAACAACTGGCGACTACACGAGCCCCCCGACTTCCTTCCCTTTTGCCAACCTGGCGCCTTGCCAACACGCCTATACTGTAGCAGGGTGCCACGTCATCACTCCCGACCACCAGGGCGGTACAGCAAGAGACGGTGAAAACACCCAGAATAAGCAGGTACCCAGCTGCTGGGGAAATAGCGCCGCAAGTTTACCAGGTTGAATCAGAAGAAACCTGGATGACGGCTTACCAGCGCTACTTAGTCGATGAAATACTCTCGTTAGAACCCACAGAAGCTCGAAAAATCAAGAAAAATTCGAGCAAGTACACCCTGATCGATGGGAAACTATTTAGGTACGGATTCACCCATCCTATACTGGTATGCGTAGACAGTGAACAATGCACGTGCATCATGGCAGAACTACACGAAAGGATATGCGGTAGCCACATCGGTGGCCGATCCCTCTCGTCAAAGGCCATTCATGCAGGGTATTACTGGCCAACCATGAGGGAAGATTGCACGAGAAACGCCCAGCGGTGCAAGTACTGCCAACAACACGCTGATTAGCACAAGGCGCCCCCAGAGGAGTTAGATTGATCTACAGCCCATGGCCATTTCATACCTGGGGAATCGATATTCTGGGGCCTTTCCCTTTGGCAGTATGGCAAATGAAGTACCTTGTGGTAGCCATAGAGTATTTCACAAAGTGGATCAAGGCTGAGCTAGTGTCACAGATCACAGCCCATAAAATTCAGCACTTCGTGTGGAAAAACATAGTATGTCACTTCAGAATCCCGAAGAGGTTGGTATCTGAAAATGGTACCCAGTTTGCAAGCCAACAATTGGGCAAACTATGTACAGAGCTGGGAGTAAAACAGGTGTTCGCATCAGAAGAACACCCCCAAACGAACGGACAGGTTGAGTTAGCCAACCAAGTTCTGCTCAGAGGTCTGAAGAGAAGGCTAGACAAAGACAAGGGGACCTGGGCGGAAGAAATTCCTAGAATCGTGTGGGCCTACCACACTACTCCCCAATCCACAACCAGGGAAACACCCTTCAGCTTGGTTTATGGTTCGGACGCAATGATTTAAGTGGAAATCCAGGCGAGCTCACCGCGTTTCCAGAATTTTGTGGTCGAAGAATCCAACAAAGAGAGAAAGGTGAAGCGGGACCTACTGGATGAAGTAAGGGAGGAAGCTAGGATTAAGGCCGAAGCCTTGAAAAGGAGGGTGGAGTACAAGTACAGCTCTAAGCTGAAGCCTCGGCAATTCCAGGTCGCCGACCTGGTTATGCAGAAGGTCCACCCGTACCAGTTAGAAAACAAGCTATCTCCCAAGTGGACCAATCCTTTCAGAGTAACGGAGGCCCTTGGGAATGGAGCATACAGGCTCGAAACATTGGAGGGTGGCCCGATCCCTCGTACTTGGAACGCGACCAACCTGAAGTTTTATTTTAGCTAATTTTTGCATTGTACATGTTTAAGGGGGCATTCTTTTAACCTCATAAGGGTTTTTTAATGAGGTCACCCGAATAAAATTCCAGTTATTTAGTTAAGAAATTTGCATTGCAGTTAAATAGACCTCTCCCTTGTAGTGATTAAGCCAAGAGCGGAAGTAGTGTGGTTCCTCAGTGAACCTCCCTCTCAGGTGAGTTCACCAAGGTCGAGAATAGTATGGTTCACTAAATTAAATGAACCTCTTTCCTTGAAGTGATACACGGAGAGCAGAGGTAGTTTGTTCTTCCCAATAAGCCCCTCTCGTGTAAGTTCACCAAGGCGAAGAACAATATGGTTTGCTAAATTAAATGAACCTCTTTCCTTGAAGTGATACACGGAGAGCAGAGGTAGTTTGGTCCTCCCAATAAGCCCCTCTCGTGTAAGTTCACCAAGGCGAAGAATAGTATGGTTCGCTAATTAAACGAACCTCTCCCTTGAAGTGATACGCGGAGAGAAAAGGTAGTTTGGTCCTCCCAATAAAGCCCCTCTCGTGTAAGTTCACCAAGGCAAAGAGAAGTGTGGTTCAAATGTTAAAGACTCGCTCCTTAACTTTATACAACAAGGATGAGGTCGCGAAAGAGTCGTTCGCATACGATTCCTTAGGAAGCCTCCCTCTTACGTAGTAACTCCAAGGTCGAACAACATAGCTCACTGGTTAGATCCACCCTAACCTTCGTGATGCAGGATCAAGATCGGGAAGATACATTTCACCCAAAGTCAAGAGCGGTATGGCTCACCAATGTTGACCAGCATGGTCTTCCCGTTGATTCAAGGAAGGAAGGGACGAAGATGGAATTGCCCTACTTCGCAAGAAGAAGATCAAGGGCAGCAGAGGGAGTATACCCTCAATCAAAAGTCGTACCAGACAAGGGATTCGCGCGAACAACGTACAAGTTAAACATGCTATCTAAAGGGCAAACCTAGGTCGAAGGCGTTGTCGGCTAAAATCAACACAAGTAGGGGCGAAAGAATGTAGAGCGAAGCGAGTAAGGCAACAGTTAAACAGAAGATAAATACTTATAAAGGTATACATGCAAAGAGAGTTTGTTTGTCAACAAAGACAAAATCACAAAATGAAGTAATTCTCGTGGCACGAGTTGCCCGTCAACAACGCACTTGGACTCACCGAAAGGGGTAAGATCCACCTCAAGATGCACACAGGCAAACTGAGCAATGGCATCTTGAAACCCCTCACCATAAGCATCAGTGGCATTGTTTGTAAGCTCCTCCTCTGTCTTTTTGAAGGAATCAATCTTCTCAGCCAAGGACTCAATCTTCTCAGCCAATTCGCCCTCAACCTGCCCCAGAAGGACCTCGCGCTGGGTGGCCCTCTCCTCTAGCTTAGCCATTTTTCCCTTCAGTTCCGCCACCAGCTCTTCGAGCTCGACCACATGGGTGCGGAGAAGCAAGAGTTTCGCTTCTAGTTCAACCGCCTCTTGGCCCTTGTCATGAAGGGCCTTCTTGGCGTCCTTCTCAGATTAGCAAGGCTTGCCAGCTGCAAGTACATGGCGGTCTCACGATTGGTAAAGGTCTTGGTTCTGGTGGAAAGTTCCTCCTCGAGCTTTGCCACCCTAACCTTGAAGTCCTCGGCCTCTTGGGTCTTGCTAAGCGCAAGGTTGGAGCCAATCAAAAGGTCCCGAAGGCAATCAACCACACGGTCCTGAAGGAGATTGTCACTTAAGCCTTCCACCACCTCTTTGTCTTGGAAGCAACTAAATATTCGTTGGAGCAGCAGGGGAAGTGGTGAGGTGGAGGGCATCTCTTGGCCCTCGGGGGCACTCTCCCCTCCACCCTCGTGAACAACAAGGGGGAGTGGAGAGGAGGCGCTTGGAGGATGGTCCATAAAGGTCGGGGTCCCACCTGATGCAGAAGTCAAGGGTGCCACGGCCTCACCAACTCTTGACCTTTTGAAGACAAAGCTGGTGCATGTCCAATACAAGGGAAACCCATCAAGAAGGGCAGGGTCCCTCCGATTGCTCCTGATTTTGAAGAAGTTCTTCTTGAACCCTCTATATGATTGCTGGAAGAGTGTTAAGAGCACCCTACCAGCCACCCCGTTAAAGCTAACCCACAATTTCTTCCCAGGGTCTTTGACTTCGAAGAAGAAAAGGAAGGTGTCTACAGATGGCGTAAGGCCAAGGCTATAGCAGAGAATGACAAAGGCCCTTACAAATGCCCAACTGTTGGGATGTAGTTGGGCAGGGGCTACATTGACCTCCGTCAGAAGGGTGCGTTCGAATGGAGTAAGAGGTAACCGAAGCCCCAGCCTTCGGAAAATGGTGGAATAGACGAAGCAGAAAGGGCCCTCCGGATCAGAAGCTTCATCCGAGCACACTGGTTCACCTTCGCGACAAGCTACTACCCGCACGAACTTATCATGGTCCTTGCCGAAGACGCGTGAAGGGTGGCAGGTTTGTTTCTTCCTATAAGTCGTTATGCTCTCAAGGGTCGTAAAAGTGGATGTTTCTTCTAGAAGGTCCACCGGTGCCCAGTGATATAAGGACTTATAGAATGACGCAGGAGGAGGAGGGACTGGCGAAGAAGATGGAACATGGGATGAAGTTGAAGTAGAATTGGAGTCTGAAGGAGAAGCTAGTTCAGGTGCTCGTTTAGTCATCTTGGATAATAAAGCTAAAAAGGAAAAGAAAAAGAGAAACTTTAGAGATGGAAGGTGGCACAACTCGACAGAACCAGAAGGAACCCATAAAACAGAGACTCAAAGCATGAACATTAGAAATGAACGCACAAAGAAATGTAGAAATTATAAACAGACCCAGGCAGTTATAATCATATTACAAGCATTGAAATCATAAATGGCAAAGTAATCGGGAAATAAAAATCATACCTTTTGAGTGATGAAGTTCGAGGGTCTGAGTTTTGGAAGAAATAGAAGAAAGTGTTTCCCCGCAAAGGCCAAGTGAATGTTCGCGTAAGTAAAAGTGATGAAACAGTGGTGAGAACGTAAAGGTTAAAGTGTTTAAAATGTACACGAAGAAGCTCGAGCGCCAACAAGTCTCAGTCATCAATCCCGACACGTGTACGTTGATTGGCAACGAATGATGAGATGTCACTTCGGTGTACTGTTCACGCCCGTTACCCAACGCCACGTAGGTCACGTTGCGCGATCACTTAGTCTCTTCACTGAAACAAGTTACAGCTGGAGACTGGGAGGCTTATGTCCCGACCAGTCCTCGGTCATCTGCTCAGAGGCTAACCTCAGACATTACGCACCGATGCTCGGTAATGGAAGGGGGCCACGTGAGGTGGGCCCCAGACGCACCTACCAGGGAATTTTTTAGTCCTTGATATTTATATCCTAAGCCCCGATGTTGGAGATCGATATCGAACCCCACTAGTAGGGGAAGAAGATCGTACATAGGTCGTCAAAACATTGTAAAGGGCCACATAAGGTGGGTCCTAGAGTTTTGTTAAGATAACAGTTAAGGACAAGAGATGTGTGGGAAGCCTAAGTCACGAGGGGTCCATGCACGTGGTGTGTAGGACGCAGAAGGCGCAGCACGTGTGGATAATCCTAGGGGGCGTTAAGGCCCATTAGGGTTAGGGTTTCCAAGGAAGTTACATGCATGGCACGTGAGTACTTAGGGCACCCACGAAGCAGATGGCGCTAGAGAATAGGTGCACAAGTTGGTACCCAAGCGGCCACTATGTCATTCGTTACACTCCAGTTAAGGGAAGTTCATGTGCCAGAAACGCTAAGATTTTATGAATAGCGGTGCAAGGACATTCTCCAAGGAACCCTAGTCGAGGGCAATGACGTAAAGGTAAACCCTAGTTTCAGCTTATATAAAGGGTGTCAAGAACCCTAGTAAGGTACGCAGTTTCTAAGACTTAAGCTAATATACACACTTGGTGTTTCTTTGCCCTAATACTGACTTGAGCGTCGGAGTGCAAAGGTCTGCTAGGGTGCTCCTTTATCTTTGCAGGTGAGAGATTTCTTTATCAAAAAGGCACGTTTCTTAGGCAAGATTGAAGGGTCATAGTAGTTGGTAGAGTCAACCAGCGGAGCAAGTCAACCGGCAGGAACAAATATATTTGGATAAAAATTATCAATGTAAAAATTAGAAATTGTTACATAAAATAAATAATTAAAATATTTAAAATTTTAAAAAATATAATAAAAAATAATTATGTATTAAATTTAAATAATATTATTAAATATATTATAATTTATTAAAATAATAATAATAATAATTATATATTTTTTATTTTATATACTTAAATATGTTTTTGTTTATATTATTTTATTATTATCATTATTATTATTATTATTATTATTATTATTATTATTATTATTATTATTATTATTATTATTATTATTATCATTATCATTATTTACTTGAATAGTACATGAGTGAAAATCGATTCTCCCTTGAATAAAACATAAGTGATAATAGATTCTCCCTTGAATAACACATGAGGGAAAATAGATTTGGTTCTCTGTAGAAAACATGTCAAATCAATTTCACTCACCTCAAATGTTTTCTAGTCAGTGCTTTCTTCTTCCTCTTCCTCAATGTCTTAGTACCTCAGTGTTATGGGTATCCTAGTAAAATACTTTGGTTTACATGGACATCACCTTAAATCCTTGCATATAAGAGAAGAATTAGAATTTCATTCCACTCGCTCTTCCATTCGTGCACCCACCTTCAAACTAGTTGATCCAAACTTACCAGCTACTCGTTTGTCAATATGCTCACACAAGTCATGACTAGATCCAAACACACCCTAAGAGTACTTTTTTTTATCAGGTGCACTAACACATGAACCTATCTTTTGCTGTAGGAAGTGTTGAATCTTCAAAAACTATACATATCAAAATTTGCATGTGATGTGGGAAATGCTACAAAGAACCCAAAGTGAAGTCTATAAGTACAAGCAACTGCCTTTGTGGAAGATCTTTGTATAGTCCAACCATAAAGAAGTGTTCCGTCCGGTTGACCGGGACGTCTTTGTGCGCGACCTCAACCGTCAGCTAGGGACTCCTTCCCATTGGTTACCTGTGGATTCCTGCAAAAAAAGAGGACAAAGAGGCGCCCTAGCGGCCGTTTGCACTCCGACGCTCAAGTCAGCCAGCAAGAAACACCAAAACTGTTCACCTCCGTCTCTGAGCACCGCGTATGGCACTCTGAAGGTGGTAAAAATGGACTGTGTATTGTGTGTTTATTCTCGTTCTGGCAAACAATCTTTCCCTAGTCCCTTGTGCGTAACCTCAAGGCTCGAGCAAGCAACTAGAGCGTCTCTCGAAAATTTGCCAAAAGTTCGAACCCCGTTTCCAACATTCTCAGCGCTATTTAAACTACCCAAGCATTTAAAGCGCCTTTAATTACGAATGTAACGCACTCAATCAGCGTATCTAATTAGAAAACGTAGCGCATTTAAGACGTTGAAACGCTTGGGAGCCATTACAGTACCTGAACGCTCGAAACGGAAACTGTATTGAATGACTTTAATTACCTGGCACCTGACTAAAGGGTGTTTCTATTCTGACATGGTTGTCGTACACGTGGAGGGCCTCACGACGCCGTGACCCCATCTGGGGGCGTTTCTGCCCATCTGGGGACGTTTCTACGTGTGAGTCCTCCTGCATGGGAGTGCTGTTGCGCTAGGGGTGACTTTTTGGGTGCCAACTCATGCCCCCAATCATCTAGTCACTTACTTTGAGAGCATATCTGCCTTCCTCTCGTACCCTCCACCCGGCTACCTTGGGCGTGACCTTCCTCTTGGGTCGTATCTGTCCCAAAGGCGTCTCTGGGGCGGCAGGGGTACTTCACGAGTCAGGCTGCCCTACACTGGTGCTATTACTATGGCCTTGAAGCCGCCTTTTCCTTCTCCTTATCACTGCCCCGGGTTATCGGGACCTGAGGCCTTCCCACGGCGTCGCTCCCTCCCTGGTCTTTCCTACCCATGGGTATCGGGGAACCACACGGTGATTGCTTTGCTTTAGTACTGTTTGATCTGGCGACGCCCTGGTTGGGCGACGCCTTCACCTAGGCGACGCCTTGCCTTGGCGACGCCTCTTCTTGACGACGCTGGCACTTGGCGTCTCTTCACCTCGGCAACGCCTTGTGTTGACTTTGACCCCTGGTGTTGACTTTGACCTTGACTTAGTCAACGCCCGGGTATGGGACGGTACAAGAAGCTTAATCAAAATCTTATAGTCAAACTTAAAGTAGAGATAAATTTTAAGTTTACAAATGAAACTGCTACTATTGTATTACAGTCTACAACTAACAAGCAACCAAGAAGCTCAAAATTTCACATGTATAATTAATCACATCATTTATTCTTTTGTTAATGTACCACCCTGGTAGTCGGAAGTGATGACGTGGCATCAAGCTACAGTACAGGCGTGTTGACGAGATGCCAGGTTGGCAGAAGGGAAGGAAATTGGGGAGCTAGTGAAACCGCCAGTTATTAAGTTGGCGTGCTCCGATCTCCAGTATACCAGAACCAGCGGTCACCGGGTTAAAGATGAAGTCGCCAGATGTGAACTCATGCGACCAAGTGATTAGAGATCGCCGGAGCAAGCACATCGCCGAAGATGAAGGTGGTGCAGATTATGAAGGCGGCCGGCGAGACCACAGGGAAGGTGTACGAAGGCACCCTAATTCGCCAATCCCAGTAAATATCGCACTCCAAGTTAGCTATGCACTGGGCAGTACCATGCATAGGTAACTTAGCCAAAAGAGAGTCAGAAGCAGCGCCCAAGTCAAGGAGGCTCCAGATGATGGCACGTGTACGACTGGATGCGAGCCACGTGTCCAGGTCTGTAACTGCCAGGAGAGAGAAAACAACCAGGTATATAAGAGTTCTCAACCAACTTTCTGAGGTACGCACGTTCAGATTATACTCTTTACGCTTGCGAGTTCTAGAGCATACTGTGAGAGAGAACATTGCACGGTTCCTTGAGAGTTCCTGAGTGTTACTCTTGTAGTATTTGGTGGTTTAGTCACTGACTTGGGCGTTGGAGTGCGATCGGCCGCAGCGGCGCCGCTCTGTTCTTTTGCAGGTTCTTGAGGTGGATCGTGGCGAAGGACGGAGGTTGACGCGGTGCAAACGTCGATCCAAGTTTGATGAGGCAAGTTCCAATGTTTTGGTCAACAGGCAGGATCAGTTAACAAAAAGTCACATAATCAATTATATTATTAGGTGACTTCTTTAACCTAATCAATTATATCCATTACATAATTATTATCTTTCTTATTTTTTGTCCACACATGGATATTGTACTAGTTAGAGCCAAACGAGTCACGTCACTCAGCATTGGTGACTGGCCAACCAGGTGATTAATTACATTAAAGAACAAATAAAGAATAGTGACAAGTATGGTAACATCCTACAAATCAGGGTAACACCTCTATAAATCCGAGCAACATTCGATAAATTCGAGAACTATGAAATAAATCAACTAATATTGTTTTATTAAAGATACGCACCAGATACAACCTGATCCTACCTGTTGACCAGAACGCAAGTCCAGTTGCGCCTGTTGCTGCTGAAGGCGCCGGCACCATGACCATGGCGCAGATGGTGGAGATTATGCGTTCGTTGCAGGCAACTGTGGAAGCCTCGCGCATAGAACAGGCGAGAATGCATGAGGACCTGGTCGCCTCTCGGGCCAGGAATGATGAGCTTAGTAAAGTGACTGAAGAGCTGTGTCAAGCTCTTCAGGAGCAGCAAGGGCGTCCTGTTGCTGAAGAGGTCGCGCCGTCAACGCCGCCTCGTGTTTTCCCCATGCCTTTCGCTCAGGCGATTACTGACACACCTATTCCTGCGAGTGTGGTACCTGTTAAGGCTGTTTTTACCGGCGTGGAGGATCCTGAGGCTCATCTCACCACGTTCCATACGCAGATGATGCTGTCAGGAGGGTCGGACGCCGTGTACTGCAAGATGTTCGTGAGCACGCTCCAGGGAACGGCGCTGGAATGGTTTGTGAGCCTGCCTACAGGTCACATAACCAACTTCCAACAGTTCTCGAAGATTTTCGTCGAGCAGTACATCGTGAATAAGGCACCGCCCAGGGTGTCTTACGATTTGTTCGATGTAAGGCAATATCAGGGAGAGTCCCTCAGGGACTACTTGAATCGCTTTGGGGCGCAGATGGTCAGATCGCCGGCCAAAGATGAGGAAATGTTGGTCTACGCATTTAAGAAGGGCGTGCTGCCGGGACCATTCTACGAGGCATTGATCAGGGCTCACCCCGCCACGTTTGCTGAGGTTAGGCGACTCGCGGTGGCCCACATAGCCGACGAGAGTGAAGTCGCCGAGAAGAGAGGAAGCGTGGCTCCCGCTAGGCCACGCGCCCAGACGAGGATCCAGCCACAGAGGGTACTGGAGACAGCGGCGGCCAGAAGGGATCAGAGGACTCGCCATCCTTATGATCCAAGGAAGAACAAGGGTAGGGGCCAAGGACGCCCGCAACCAGCACGCCGGGAATACAATCGCCCGCCTAAGCACAAGTTTGTCATGGGATTGGCGGACCTGATCGCCATTCCCAATATATCCGCTAGGTTGAAAGCGCCAGAGAAGGTGGGCGACAAGGTGCTGGGACCAAAGCCAGACGCCTGGTGTGAATTTCACCAGGGCTTTGGCCACACCGTGGATTCGTGCTTGGCTTTAAGATACCAGCTCGACGATCTGGTTAAGAGCGGGTTTCCTAAATGACTATTTGCTGGATAGAAGGACGGGGGGCGCGTCGAGCTCCCAACCAGCAGGTGGAGAGGCTCAGCAGCACGAGATACCTACGCACGGGGAAATCCACACCATTGCAGGAGGTTTCTCGGGTGGTGGATGCACCGCATCACAGAGGAAGAGGTACGCGAGGTCTGTGATGACGGTGGATATGTTTGAAGACCACTCGCCTGAGGTGGACATCACGTTCACCAAGCAAGATCTTCGGGACGTTGTGCCCCATGACAACGATCCCATAGTCATCTCGTTGATCACAGCAGGAAGAAAGGTCCACAGGGTGCTGGTGGACCAAGGAAGCTCGGCAGACGTGATGTTCTGGCCGACTTTCACGCAGTTGGAGCTGCCCCTTGACCAGCTGAGGCCTTATGGAGGGTGTTTGTATGGCTTCGCTGGTGACCAGGTGGAGGTCAGGGGGTACATAGAATTGAGGACTACGTTAACAGATGAGGCGGGTTCGAGAACGGAGAAGATCAAATACCTCGTCGTGAACGCTCCTTCAGCCTACAATATTCTGTTGGGAAGGCCCACGCTCAACCGGATAGGCGCTATACCGTCGACTCGGCACATGAAGGTGAAGTTGCCATCTCTGGAGGGGGTGGTGATCACCATCAAATCCGATCAGAAAGAAGCAAAGAAGTGCTATGAGAATAGCCTGAAAAACAAGAGATCGGTGAGTTACGTGACAACCACCCCGCCTCCTGGTCTGAAGCCCAGATCGGCGGTAGTAGAAGAGACCGCCGGAAGAGACGTGGAGATGGTGGATGCTGAGCTGGGGGAGGGGGACGCCAGTCTGGAGGAAGAAGAGGCGAGGGATCGCCCTGAGGAAGCGAGAGAGCTGGGAATCGCCCTGGTAGTCGGAAGTGATGACGTGGCATCAAGCTACAGTACAGGCGTGTTGACGAGATGCCAGGTTGGCAGAAGGGAAGGAAATTGGGGAGCTAGTGAAACCGCCAGTTATTAAGTTGGCGTGCTCCGATCTCCAGTATACCAGAACCAGCGGTCACCGGGTTAAAGATGAAGTCGCCAGATGTGAACTCAGGCGACCAAGTGATTAGAGATCGCCGGAGCAAGCACATCGCCGAAGATGAAGGTGGTGCAGATTATGAAGGCGGCCGGCGAGACCACAGGGAAGGTGTACGAAGGCACCCTAATTCGCCAATCCCAGTAAAGATCGCACTCCAAGTTAGCTATGCACTGGGCAGTACCATGCATAGGTAACTTAGCCAAAAGAGAGTCAGAAGCAGCGCCCAAGTCAAGGAGGCTCCAGATGATGGCACGTGTACGACTGGATGCGAGCCACGTGTCCAGGTGTGTAACTGCCAGGAGAGAGAAAGTGACCAGGTATATAAGGGTTTCCCAACGAACTTCTGAGGTACGCACGTTCAGATTGTATTCTTTACGCTTGCGAGTTCTAGAGCATACTGTGAGAGAGAACATTGCACGGTTCCTTGAGAGTTCCTGAGTGTTACTCTTGTAGTATTTGGTGGTTTAGTCACTGACTTTGGCGTTGGAGTGCGATCGGCCGCAGCGGCGTCGCTCTGTTCTTTTGCAGGTTCTTGAGGTGGATCGTGGCGAAGGACGGAGGTTGACGCGGTGCAAACGTCGATCCAAGTTTGACGAGGCAAGTTCCAACGTTTTGGTCAACAGGCAGGATCAGTTAACAAAAAGTCACATAATCAATTATATTATTAGGTGACTTCTTTAACCTAATCAATTATATCCATTACATAATTATTATCTTTCTTATTTTTTGTCCACACATGGATATTGTACTAGTTAGAGCCAAACGAGTCACGTCACTCAGCATTGGTGACTGGCCAACCAGGTGATTAATTACATTAAAGAACAAATAAAGAATAGTGACAAGTATGGTAACATCCTACAAATCAGGGTAACACCTCTATAAATCCGAGCAACATTCGATAAATTCGAGAACTATGAGATAAATCAACTAATATTGTTTTATTAAAGATACGCACCAGATACAACCTGATCCTACCTGTTGACCAGAATGCAAGAGCCTTGCCTTGTCGAATTTGGATCGACTTTGCACCGTGCTAGCTTCCGTCCTTCGCCTTGATTCGCCTCAAGAACCTGCAAAAGACTGAACGGCGCCGCTGCGGCCGATCACGCTCCGACGCCCAAGTCAGCGATTGAACCACCAAAATACTAAGAGAAAACTAAGAACTTCAGGAACCGTGCAATATTCTCTCTCAGCGTACTCAAGTTCTCGCAAGCGTAAAAGAAGTATTCTAAAACACGCGTACCTCAGAAGTTCGTTAGGATTCCTTATATACCTGTGCATTTTCTCTCTTCTGACAGTTACACATCTGGACACGTGGCTCTCATCCAGCTATACACGTGTCACCATCTGGAGCATCCTTGACTTGAGCGTCACCTCTTACTCTTCAGGCTTTCGGCTAAGTTACTTATGCAGGAAGCAACTCAGCGTATAACTGCCTTGGAGAGTGATCTTTTCTGCGTGGCGAGTACGGGTGTCATCATACACACCTTCCCTGTGGTCTCGTCGGCTGCCATCATGATCTACTTCACTTGCTTCATCGTGTATGCTCGGGTAAGCTGTTCCCCGACCTCAACCTCTGGCTAGCTAGGGAATGATCATTTGACGACTTCATCCTCTGCTTAGAAAGCCTGGAACAAGCTTTCCTGATCCTTCGGCGATGTCCTCCTTTCGGCGATCTCTGATCACTTGGTCGTCTAGGTTCACATCCGGCGACTACATCACAAACCTGGTGACCGCCGGTTTAGGTATGATAGAGATCGGAGCACGCCATCTTAACGACTGGCGACTACACGAGCCCCCCGACTTCCTTCCCTTCTGCCTGCCAGGTGTCCCGTTCAACACGCCTATATTATCGCTTGCTGCCACGTCATCACTTCCGACTACCTGGGCGGTACACAAGCCCCCAGTCTTAAGCGAAGACTTGTCCAGCGAAAAGACTAAGAGGTCACGTCACTGCCGATCTACGTGGCACTGGCACGGAATTCCAAACGTTCGCACCCTCTGCCTTTCTGACGCTCCACCAAACCCCTTTTTCCAATCGCTCGACACGTGGCTTCATCAACGGTCATCTTCAGCTGCCGTTTGCGCGTCCAAAAACGTTTGGAAAACCCTTAAACCCTTTCATTTCTACTGTTTCATCATCTCTCTGCTTTCTCAAAACGTTCTGAGTTTTCTCTGCAAACCCACAACACTTCTCAGCTCCCTCAATCTGCAACTCCCTTCAACGCTCATCTGATCATCGAAAGATACCTCTTTTACTTCTTCTATTGATACTTGCTACATTTTAACCGATTTGCATCATCCATTATCTGTCTGGTGCATACGCTGTGGGTTGTTTCCTCTTCTTCTTCCTTCTCGTAACTTAGGGCTTCGTCTTCCATTACATTCATCACAACGAACTCCCGTTCGTTCATTCTCCATTCTTCATCCACAATCGAGTCGATCTCTGCAACCTTTGTTCATCCTTTTTCCTTTTTCCTTTGCAGTTCCCGCGATGGCTCACACGAAAACCACCGCGAATCCTCCTCCTTCATCACGAAACCCTCCATCCCAAGCGCATAACTTACCACAAGCATCTGGTGCTCCTTCTTCCCAGGCTGAGAGGCCTGCAACCTCTCACCCTAATCTCACTCAGGCAACTCCACCAGTCGTCGGAGGAGCCTCCATTCCCACACAAGACTACAAGAAACTCTACCCGTGGGCCACCCCAACTTTGCTGAAGGAGACCTCTTCAGTAAACTTTGCGTTGGCGGTGCTACGGTTGAAGAAAGGGGACGAACCCAACCTCTCGTTCCACAAGGACCATGACGACAAACTAATGGTGCTGCCTTGCCCTCCTGATGTGCCAATCTGCGCGGATGACAAGGGGAATAACGGCGAGTTGTTCTGCTTCATTTACACTACTCTTTTCAAGAAGGTGAAACTCAGGCTTCCCTTCACCCGTTTTCAACGAGAGCTATTCACCGAGCTTAACATTGCCGCTGCCCAGCTCCATCCCAACAGCTGGGCATTCGTGCGGGCATTTCAAATCATGTGCGCGCACTTGGGACTACCGGCCTCGGTAGACGTCTTCCTTTTCTTGTTCGAGGCCAAGAATCCCGGAGACTGCCCCTGGGTTAGCTTAAACGGGATTGCTGGGAGATCGATCCTCTCAATCTTCCAGCAATCTTACAAAGATTGGAAAGGAAAGTTCGTCCAAGTGCGCCAAAACGATCAAGACCCCTCGTTGCTCGATGGCTTTCCCTTGTACTGGGTAAACAAGGGAAGTAAGGACTCCAAAGAAAACTTCAGAAGGCCAAGAAGTCCTGACAACATGGGCGAGTTGGACAAGGACCTCTGCCTTTTTTGGAAGAGGGTGTGTGATGCCCAGATCAACTTTCCTACTTCTGCGATAATCACCTTCGAATTCCTCGAGGACCAACTCGAGGCCCACATCGGTAAACCCCACCTCACCATCAAATTTACCAACTTAGCATTTTTCTCCGTCCTAATTTGGCATTCCATTATTAACTTATGTGTTGCTTGTGTTACCCCTGTACAGACATGCTTGTATCTTCTGCTTCCGTTTTAATTGCTCACCTATCTTTTGCCCTGTGCAGATAACATGCTGGGAAAAGGCAAAATGGCCGAATTGAGGGCGATCGCCCGAACTCACAAACTGGCAGCGGGCTCCCAAACCATACCAAACTCGGTAGTGGAGATCGCCGCTGCCCAGGGTAGATCGCCTCCTCAAGGCCCAGCTCCTCTAAAGACACTGCCCGCCCCTCAACGAAAAAAGCTCATCTTAAGGAAACCAAAGAGGAAAACTCCTTGTACCGTTCCGTATCCGGGCGTTGACTAAGTCAAGGTCAAAGTCAGCGACTGGAGAGTCAAAGTCAACGCAAGGCGTCACCTAGGTGGAGAGACGCCAAGTGCCAGCATCGCCAAGAGGAAGCGTCGCCAAGACAAGGCATCGCCTAGGTGATGGCGTCGCCCAATCAGGGCGTCGCCAGATCAAACAGTGCTAAAGCAAGGCAATCACGGTGTGGTTCCCCGATACCCATGGAGGGAGCGACGCCGTGGGAAGGCCTCAGGTCCCGATAGCCCTGGGGCAGCGATAAAGAGAAAGAAAAGGTGGCTTCAAGGCCATAGTGACAGCATCAGTGGAGGGCAGCCTGACTCGTGAAGTACCCCTGCCGCCCCAGAGACGCCTTCGGGACAGATACGACCCAAGAGGAAGGTCACGCCCAGGCTAACTGGGTGCAGGGTACGAGAGGAAGGCAGATACGCTCTCAGAGTAAGTGACTAGATGATTGGGGGCATGAGTTGGCACCCAAAAAGTCACCCCTAGCGCAGTAGCACTCCCAAGCAGGAGGACTCACACGTAGAAACGTCCCCAGGTGGGCAGAAACGCCCCCAGATGGGGTCATGGCGTCGTGAGGCCCTCCACGTGTACGACAACCATGTCCGAATAGAAACACCCTCCAGTCAGGTGCCAGGTAATTAAAGTCATTCAATACAGTTTCCGTTTCAAGCGTTCAGGTACTATGATGGCTCCCAAGCGTTTCAACGTCTTAAATGCGCTACGTTTTCTAATTAAATGCTTTAATGAGTGCGTTACGTTTGTGATTAAAAGCGCTTTAAGGCGCTTTAAATGCTTGGGAGGTTTAAATAGCGCGGGGAATGTGGGAAACGGGGTTGGAACTTTTGGCAAATTTACGAGAACTCTCTGGTTGCTTGCCGTGCTTCAAGGTTACGTACAAGTGACTGGGGAATATCTTTGCCTGAAGGAGAGAACACACACACAATACACAGTTATTTTTTACCACCTTCAGAGTGCCATACGCGGTGCTCAGAGACGGAGGTGAACAGTTTTGGTGTTTCTTGCTGGCTGACTTGAGCGTCGGAGTGCAAACGGCCGCTAGGGCGCCTCTTTGTCCTCTTTTTTGCAGGATTTCACAGGTAACCAGGGGGAAGGAGACCCTAGCTGACGGTTGAGGTCGCGCACGAAGACGTCCCGGTCAATCGGACGGAACACTCCTCAAGTGGTTCAAGAAGATGAGGATGAGGATGATGAGGCGACTGAGGACGGCCTAGTTACAAAAAGGAAAAGGGTGGCACCTTCTTCACCACCCGCTCTCCCAACATCAACACCGCCCTCTCCCTCAGCTCCAACACCGCCAGTCCAAGCAACACCCTTGGCCGTCGCGCTTCCTGCGGTTGAAGGTAACGAGCCCAACTTCATGGAGAACCCTCCTAGTGCCTCCACGTCGTTCGTATCTGCTGGAGAGGGTCCTCCTTCAACCGCCTCAATTGCTGAAGCCGCACCAGGTGGGGATGAAGGCGCTCACAACTCACAGATACTCATAACTGAGTCCCCCACTTCACCACCACGCCAGGAAGCCCCCCTTGCTCAACCAATTCAAGAGGGTGGTGGTGAGAGTCAGCACCAGGCTCCTTCAGCACCTCCACCAACAGCAGCTGCAAGCCTTCCCCCCGTGGTCAAAGAAATCTGGGGGCCCTTCACAGCTAAACTCAAAATGATGGCAGAGGACCTCCCCTCAATCATAACAAAGGCTGTGAAGAGCTCCAACAAAAAACTTCAGGATGAGATCTCCACACTCTAGAAGGAGAATCGCCTGATAAGGATCGAGGCGGAAAAGCTGTCTTGCTACCTGATGATGGCAGATATCGATCACTCAAGGGTGGAGGACGCCATGAGTGCTGAGTTGAGGGTTGCGCGCAAGGAGGCCTCCGATCCACGCCAGAAGCTGCACCTCCTAGCTCAAGAGAAAATCGAGCTGGAGAGTAAGCTGGTTCCCTACAGGCTTAAGGTGGCCAACTTGGAGGCATCGATGAAAGCGGATGCAGCCAAGGTAGAGAACCTTGAAAAGAGGTCGGCTGATCGGGAGGTTCTCCTTGGAAGGGTCGAGAAGGAGAGGGACGACGCCGTGGACGAGCTCGCCAAGGCTCGAGAGGAAAACGAGAAAATTGCTGAAGAGCTGGCCCAGGCGTGGGACAAAGGCAAGAAAACTGCTGATGACCTTGCTCGGGCTCGTGGGGAAACTGAAGAACTGAAGAAACGAGCTGACGAGCTGAAGCAGCAAACCGAGGGGCTCAAACAACAAAACGAAGAGCTCGAACAAAGCTCCGCCCAAGTCCTTGCCGCCGGATTCGACGCCGCCCTGGAGCAAGTCGCTTGCCAGTACCCTGAGCTCGACCTCTCCATGGTGTCAATATGTAATGAAGTGGTGGATGGGAAGATCATGCCTTCTGAAGATTAACCGTTTCCCTCCATCACTTATTTTCTGAGATTTATCTACCTATTTCTTTTTGCGCGATCTTTACTTGTAAATTTCTTTCCTTTGTATTCGAACTGGTACAACTTTTATTATAACTTCTTCCGCTTTTGCACATGGTTTCTCTGTTTACTTTGCTTTTCCTTGTAGAAACCGCTTAAACAAATTAACTTAGCGATTCTGCGGGCTCAACCATTTACTCACTGCTTCAAACTCGAGCAACTATCAATCTTACATCATTTCATCAACTGTTAACTTAAAGCAAAAACTTGAGCAACTCATTAACCTTCAAGCGACAACATTTAGCACAACTTGCAAACTTTAAGGCAATTAGCTACTTACTAGGCAACAGGTTTTAACTTAAACTGGTATTACAATACAGTTTACCTGATCTGCCTGCAAGGTTAGCCTTTACTCCTGTCATTGCCTGGAACTCTTCTGATCGCCCTAGGGTTCTGGCGATGTAAGCTTTCTTTTGCCTTCATAACTTGGCTATTGTTCCCTCATCTGGGGGTAGAGGCGCCTTTCGGATCCTTCTCTACCTCCTTGAGTTTCAGAACAATAAGCCGGATAGCTAGGCGTTCTCTCCGAACCTACCTTAGCCATCCTTTAAACTTCTTCCACCATCCACACCATACCTGAACTCGTTCGAGACGAGAAGGATTTTATCTTGCCTGAACTCGCTCGACGGCGAGAAGGTCTTTATCTTGTGCCTCTACTTTGCCCAGGGATTACATCTCCTCTTCCTTGGATGCACTGAGGACTTTTAACTTGTTCTCGCCTGCGCTCGCACAAAGTCGAGGAGCACTTTCCTCTTTCTCGCCTGCGCTCGCTCAACGGCGAGGAGGACTTTTCTTGCCTGCACTCGCTCAAAGGCAAGGAGGACTTTTCTCTTCTTCATAACTTGATCATTGCTCCCTCATCTGGGGGTAGAGGCGCCTTTCGGATCCTTCTCTACCGCCCTGAGTTTCAGAACAATGATCTGGTCTTACTGGGTCAATATTGATGTTTCGCTTAAAGGGGAAAAAGGCATTTTCCTTCCCTTCCCGCCGTTTAAGGTCACAAACACCCCTGACCTTTCAGTTCATCTTGCCTGAACTCGCTCGATGGAGAGAAGGACTTTATCCGGTGCCTCAACTTGCTCAGGGTGTACATCTTCTCCCCCCTGGATGCACTGAGGGCTTTTAATCTGTTCTCGCCTCAAACCGCGCGAGGGCGTTGAGGTCTTTAATCATTACTGGTGCCTCCGATCGCCGAAAGACGATGAGGACTTTAAAACTTTAACTGTGCCGCAGATCGCCGAAAAGCGATGGGGACTTAAAAACTTTTAGAAAGCATGCAGCATAACTTCAAACTTGCCTTCAATCGCGTACGAGTGATAAGGTCTTTTTCTAAAACTTTCTAAACAACAAGCATGCAATCTTAGAAACTTTAAACTTTGAAAACTCTTCTTTATTGGGTGGCCTCATTAAAAACCCTCCTTAGGGAAAAAAGAGTGCCCCCTTCAAACTGTTTCAACAGAAAGCTTGCAAATCTCTTCGTGTTTGTTTCTACTTACAAAGCTTTAACTGTAATATAACTTGAGGTGTGTGGCGTTCCAAGTGCGAGGAATCGCCCCTCCTTCCAATGTTTCTAAGCGGTAGGCGCCGTCCCCGAGCGCCTCGGTTATTCTGAACGGTCTCGTCCACTTAGGCGACAACTTGTTCTCCATCTCGTACTGGTGGGCCTTCCTCATCACCAGGTCGCCTTCTTTAAACTGCCTCGGCATCACCTTCAAGTTATACCTTCGTTCAATCCTCCTTTTCACTTCCTCGGCTTTTACTCTCGCCTCCTCCCTGACCTCATCCAGCAAATCCAGATTCAACCTTCTTTCCTCATTCGAGTCTTCCGCTACAAAGTTCTGGAATCTCGGCGACCTCTCCTGGATTTCCACTGGAATCATTGCGTCGCATCCATAGACCAGGCTAAACGGGGTCTCATGGGTTCCTGACTGCTCGGTGGTGTGGTACGCCCAAACTATGCGGGGTACCTCATCAGCCCACGATCCCTTGGCTTTCTCTAGCCTTCTCTTCAAGCCCACTTAGCAATACCCGATTGGCGGACTCTACTTGGCCATTTGTCTGAGGGTGCTCGACGGATGCAAATACTTGTTGAATTCCCACCTCTTCGCACAGCTTCTTCAACAGGTGACTTGCAAACTGAGTCCCGTTGTCTGACACCAGGCGCTTAGGCACACCAAACCGGCACACGATGTTCTTCCACACAAAGCTCTCGATCTTGTGTGCGGTGATCTGGGCTACTGGTTCTGCTTCGATCCACTTGGTGAAATATTCAATTGCCACCACCAAGTACTTCATCTACCTGATCGCCAATGGGAAAGGTCCCAGAATGTCGATCCCCCACGTATGAAACGGCCAAGGGCTGTAAATCAACTTTAACTCTTCTGGAGGCGCTTCAAAGACCTGTGACTCCTCGCCGCTTTCTTCGTCGACTTGCTTATTTGAAGAACCAGGTGGTCTGCCACAAATGCTCTGGGCGTCTTCAGAGTTTCTTGGATCACCGTCCTCTGCCTACCCCCTTGCCCGAACTGGCGAGCTTAGCTAGCAAGTCTGCTTGGGCATTCTGCTCTCTGGGCACATGCACCACTTCAAAGGAGACAAAGGAAACCTTCAATTCCTGCACGTACGCTAAGTAAGCCGCCATTTGTGGATCCTTGGCCTGGAACTCGCCTATTACTTGTCCCGTGACTAACAGCGAGTCACTCTTAGCCATCAGCACCCTAGCTCCCATCTCCTTGGCCAGCAAGATTCCGGCGATCAGCGCCTCATATTCTGCTTGATTGTTGCTGGCTTAGAAGGCAAACCTCAGGGACTGTTCAATCAGCACATCGGTGGGCCCTTCCAGGATGACTCCAGCACCGCTACCCTGCTGGTTCGATGATCCGTCCACCAAGAGCACCCAACGAAAATCATCCCCCTCAACTCGTGCTGCCTCTGACGAGAGCTCGACCACAAAATCGGCGAAAATCTGCCCCTTGATCGGACCTCTGGGCTCATACTTGATGTCGAACTCCGACAGCTCCACCGCCCATTTCACCATCCTCCCAACTACATCAGGCTTCTTCAGGACTTTCTGGATAGGCAAGTCGGTCATCACCAATATTGTAAAACTGTGAAAATAGTGGCGCAACCTCCTCGCCGAAAATACCACAGCCAGTGCAGCTTTCTCCAAGGCCTGATACCTCACCTCCGGGCCTTGCAACACCTTGCTGACGAAATAAATAGGATTTTGAGCCTGATCTTGGTCTTGGGCGAGCACCGCACTCACCGCCCTCTCAGTCACAGCAAAATACAACCTGAGAGGGGTTCCCACCAACGGTTTGCACAAAATCGGCGGGCTCGCCAGGTACTCTTTAAGCTTGACGAAGGCCTTTTCACACTCCTTCGTCCAGGCAAACTTATTGTTCCGCCTTAAACACTGAAAGTACGGATGGACTTTCTCTCCGCTAGCCGATACGAAACGAGACTGGGCGGCCATCCGACCTGTAAGTTGCTGCACCTCCTTCACGGTAGTCGGGCTCCTCATCGCCAAGATGGCAGCACACTTATCAGGATTGGCTTCTATTCCTCTTTCAGTTAAGAGGAATCCCAAGAACTTCCCTGCCTCCACACCAAAAATGCACTTCTCGGGGTTTAGCTTTAACCTGAACTTGGCGATTGTGGTGAACAACTCCTCCAGGTCCGCAACGTGCTTGCTCTTCTCCGGCGAGGTCACGACCATATCATCCACGTACGCTTGCACATTCTTTCCCAGCATTGGTGCAAGTACCCTATCCATCAATCTTTGGTACGTGGCCCCCGCGTTCTTCAGCCCGAAGGGCATCACCTTGTAGCAGTAGCACGATCTCTCGGTCATGAAGGCGGTCTTCTTTTCATCCATGGGATGCATCTTTATCTGGTTGTACCCCGAGAAGGCGTCCAGGAAACTCAGCAACTTGCACCCTGCAACACTGTCGACCAGGGCGTCTATGCTTGGCAAAGGATACGAATCCTTTGGGCAAGCCTTGTTCAGGTCAGTGAAGTCGACGCACATGCGCCACTTCCCATTGCTTTTCTTCACCAGCACGACATTGGCCAACCACTCAGGGTACTGGACTTCCCTGATATGGCCTGCGGCGAGGAGCTTCTGTGTTTCATCCCTGATCGCCTGCCTTCTCTCCTCATTAAACTTCCTTCTTCTCTGTCGCACTGGTCTGACCTGGTTGTCCATTGCTAGATGGTGGCACAAGAAGTCGGGGTCGATTCCCGGCATGTCTGAAGCAGACCATGCAAAAGCATTCAGATGCCGCTCTATCACCTTGGCGATCTGGTCTTGGAGCTCAGCCTCCAAGGATCTTCCCAGCTTGAAGACCTTTCCCCCGATCTCCCTTTCGAGCCACTCTTCGACGGGTTTGGGTCTAGCTTCCCTGGCGATCACCGCCCTGGCGATTCCCAATTCCCTCGCTTCCTCTAGGCGATTCCTCGCCTCTTCTTCCCGATCGGCGTTCTCTCCCTCAGCCTCAGCATCCAGCATGGTGACATCGCCTCCGGCGGCCACCTCCATCGCCGCATCAACAACTCGCCATTCTGTTGGCTTGGGCTTCACACCGGGAGGCGGCGGCGTTGTGATGTAACTTACTGACCTCTTATTCTTGAGGCTATTCTCATAGCATTTCTTCGCTTCCTTCTGGTCAGATTTGATGGTGATCACAACCCCTCCATCGATGGCAACTTCACCTTCATGTGCCTGGTTGAGGGCACAACTCCTATTCTGTTGAGTGTTGGTCTTCTCAACAGAATGTTATATGCTGAGGGAGCATTCACGACGAGGTACTTGATTTTCTTCGTCCTCGAGCCCGCCTCATCCGTGAATGTAGTTCTTAATTCTATGTACCCCCTGACCTCCACCTGATCGCCAGCAAACCCATACAAGCACCCTCCATAGGGCCTCAGCTGGTCAAGGGGCAATTGCAGCTGTGTGAAAGTCGGCCAGAACATCACATCTGCCGAGCTTCCTTGGTCCACCAGTACCCGATGGACCTTCCTTCCCGCTGTGACAAGCAAGATAACTATGGGATCATTGTCATGAGGCACAACGTCCCTGAGATCTTCTCTTGTGAACGTAATGTCCACATCTGGCGAGTGATCCTCGAACATGTCCACCGTCATCACAGACCTTGCATATTTCTTCCTCTGTGACGCGGTGCATACACCACCCGAAAAACCCCCAGCGATGGTGTGGATCTCTCCATGACTGGGCACCTCATGCTGCTGAGCCTCACCACCCGCCGGCTGGGAGCTCGACGCGCCCCCCGTCCTCCTGTCCAGCAGGTAATCATTCAAGAAACCGCTCTTGACCAGGTCGTCGAGCTGGTATCCCAGTGCCAAACACGAATCAACGGTGTGACCAAATCTCTGGTGGAACTCGCACCAGGCGTCTGGTTTTGGTCCTAACACCTTGTCGCCCACCTTCTCAGGTGCCTTGAGCCTGGCTGCTATGTTGGGGATGGCGATCAGATCCGCCAACCCCATGACAAACTTATGCTTTGGCGGGCGATTGTACTCCCTGGGGCGCCCTGTGCCCCTGCCCTTGTTTTTCCTTGGATCATAAGGATGGCGGGTCCTTTGATCCCTCTTGGTCGCCGCTGTCTCCAGCACCCTCTGTGGCTGGATCCTGGTCTGGGCACGTGGCCTAGCGGGGGCCACGCTCCTTCTCTTCTCGACGACCTCACTCTCATCGGCGATGTGGGCCACCGCAAGTCGCCTAACTTCAGCAAACGTGGCGGGGTGAGCCCTGATCAGTGCCTCACAGAAAGGTCCCGGCAGCACGCCCTTTTTGAAGGCGTATACCAGCATCTCCTCGTCTTTCGCAGGCAAGCGGACCATCTGTGCTCTGAAACGATTCAGATAGTCCCTGAGGGACTCTCCCTGGTATTTCCTTATGTCGAACAGGTCGTAAGACACCCTGGGTGGCACTTTGTTCACAATGTACTGCTCAACGAAAATCTTCGAAAACTGCTGGAAATTGGTTATGTGACCTGTAGGCAGGCTCACAAACCATTCCAGCGCTGTTCCCTGGAGCGTGCTCACAAACATTTTGCACTACATAGCATCCGAGCCTCCTGACTGCATCATCTGCGTGTGGAACGTGGTGAGATGTGCCTCAGGGTCCTCCACGCCGGTGAAAGTAGCCTTCATGGGTACCACGCTAGGGATAGGCGTGTTTGTGATCGCCTGAGCAAATGGCATAGGGAAAACGCGAGGCGGCGATGATGGTGCGACCTCTTCAGCGACTGGGCGGCCTCTCTGCTCCTGAAGAGCTTGGCGCAACTCCTCAGTCACTTTGCTGATGATGGCATTTCATGAAGGTCTTCTTGAATCATGTGAGAAAAAGTGGTGGGGAAGTTATGAAGGTGTGTGAGCAAGATCCTCCTAAGAGTGGTGTTGATCTTGAAGGTGCATGATGTGTATGAAGTTAGGGAGGTTCGGCCAACCCAAGGAGAGGTGAAGGAGATGAAGTTTAGAGCCTAGAATTCTAGGGAGAATCAAAGCTTGGCACAAAATGGCAGCATAACTTTACTCACAATAAACTTGCAAATACAAGGTGTAGGCCTCCCTATTTATAAGCTACTTGGCCGTAAGTTTTAAGCGAATGCCTAATGAAATGAAAACCAAATTAAATGCAATTCACAAAGCCATGTGCCATGTGCTCATGACCGGCCACACCTAGAGAGTTTCTAGAATGTTTCACTCAAATGTGCTTTCTACACTACTCTAATTACTAAGCACCCCTAATGGGCCTTTATGCAACATGTACAAAGCTTTCTCCCTTCCATCCGTGGCTTCACTCAATTGGGCTTGAATATGCTTAGCCATTGACCTTGTGATAGGTCCTAGACGGTCTAGGTCTCCTCCTAGATGCTCCATGCGTAGCCTTTCCCCTTCACGTCCTAGACGCTCCATCCTTCTAGCTAGACGCTCATTATGGTCTAGACGCTCTTCATGGTCTAGTGTTGGGCTTTGGCTTTCATGGTTAGATGTGCTTGGCCCTCTTCCATCATCCCCTCCCCCTTGGAAAGGATTTGTCCTCAAATCCAGCTCGTCATCGTCATTGGTAACTACAAATGGAGAAAGGTCAATTACATCAAAAGTGTCATGTACTCCATATTCAAGAGGTAGGTCCAATTTATATGCATTGTTATTGACGCGCTTGAGGACTTGAAAGGGTCCATCACCTCGAGGACTTAGTTTGGACTTCCTTTGAGTTGGAAATCTATCTTTGCGAAGGTGAAGCCAAACTAAGTCTCCTTCCTCAAAAATTATTTCTCTCTTCCCTTTATTGTTGTATTTTGTGTACTTCTCATTTTGGTGTTGTATTTGGAGTTTAATCTTCTCATGCATTTTCTTTACAAAGTCAGCTTTGATTACTCCTTCCTTATGCACAAAATCTTGTGGCTTAGGAAGAGGTATCAAATCCATGGGTGTGAGAGGATTAAAACCATATACTACTTCAAAAGGAGAAGCATTAGTAGTCTTGTGAACCACTCGATTGTAGGCAAATTCAATGTGGGGAAGATACTCATCCCAAGATTTGTGGCTGCCCTTCATGATAGCCCTAAGCATAGTTCCAAGAGATCTATTGACTACTTCGGTTTGCCCATCCGTTTGAGGATGACAAGAAGTTGAAAATTGTAGTCTTGTGCCAAGTTTACCCCAAAGAGTTTTCCAAAAGTGGCTTATAAACTTGGGATCTCTATCAGACACTATACTTCTAGGGAGACCATGGAGTCTCACCACTTCTCTAAAGAAGAGTTTAGAAATATTTTGAGCATCATCTACTTTGTGGCATGGAATAAAATTGGACATTTTGCTAAAACGGTCCACTACCACAAAGATAGAGTCATGGCCTCTTGCAGTCCTAGGGAGTCCTAAAATGAAATCCATGCTAATGTCTTCCCAAGGAGCATTTGCAATCGGCAAAGGGGTGTAGAGTCCATGCGGCATTGTTCTAGACTTTGCTTTTAAACATGAGATGCATCTTGAACAATGTCGTTAGACATCTTTCCTCATGTGTGGCCAACAAAATTTTGCTTTTAAAAGATCTAGAGTCTTATCAACTCCAAAATGGCCCATGAGTCCCCCTTCATGTGATTCTTTGACAAGGAGTTTCCTATGTGTTCCTTGGGGAATGCAAAGTTTTCCCTCTTTAAAAAGATATCCCTCGGACACATAGTAACCTCCTTGCGCTCTATGTAGACATTGGGCATAGATGGATGAGAGTTCTTGATCTTCTTGGTAAAGCTCTCTTATGTGGTCAAATCCAAGAATTTGGGCACCCAATTTTGAAAAGAGTGTATGCCGTCTTGAAAGAGCATCGGCCACTATATTGGTGCTTCCTTTCTTGTATTTGATTACATAAGGAAATTGTTCAAGAAATTCCATCCATTTAGCATGTCTCTTGTTGAGCTTGTGTTGGCCCTTTAAATATTTTAAAGACTCGTGATCACTATGGATGGCAAATATTTTGGACACAAGGTAGTGTTCCCAAGTCTTTAGGGCTCGCACAAGAGCAGAGAGCTCTTTGTCATAGGTGGGGTAGTTGAGGGTGGCACCATGGAGTTTTTCACTAAAATAAGCAATGGGGTGTCCACCTTGCAACAAAACCGCACCTATGCCTACCCCCGATGCATCACACTCTATCTCAATAGTTTTGGAAAAATTTGGGAGAGATAGAATGGGTGCATTGGTGAGTTGAGTTTTTAGCCTTTGAAAGGCTTGCTCATGCTTTTCATTCCAACAAAATGCAACATCCTTTTTAACAAGTTCATTCAAAGGAGAAGCTAGACTAGAAAAATTAGGCACAAACCTTCTTTAGAAGCTAGCTAACCCATGAAAACTTCTTACATCACTTACATTTTGTGGGGTTGGCCACTCGCGGATGGCTTTGATTTTCTCGGGATCTACATGCACCCCCTTTTTGTTTACTATGAAGCCTAAGAAAACTACACTATCTATACAAAAGGTACACTTATCCCTATTTGCAAAAAGACTATTTTTCCTAAGCACTAGAAGAACTTCCCTAAGGTGACTTAGATGGTCTTCTAGGGTTTTACTATAGACTAAGATATCATCAAAATAAACTACTACATATTTACCTATACAATCCATCAAGGTGTGATTCATAAGCCTCATGAATGTACTTGGGGCATTAGTAAGCCCAAAGGGCATCACCAACCACTCATATAATCCAAATTTGGTCTTAAAAGCGGTTTTCCACTCATCACCTTCCTTGATTCGAATTTGGTGATATCCACTTTTAAGGTCAATTTTGGAGAATAGAGTTGACCCATGCAATTCATCAAGCATATCGTCAAGCCTTGGGATTGGATGCCTATACTTGATGGTGATGTTGTTGATTGCTCGACAATCACAACACATGCGCCATTTTCCACCCTTTTTGGGCACCAACAAGACTGGTACAGCACAAGGGCTTAGGCTTTTTTGAACCCAACCCTTCTCCAACAAGTCTTGAACTTGTGATTCTATCTCCTTTGTTTCCTCGGGGTTGGTTCTATAAGCAGGCCTATTCGGTAGGCTTGCCCCCGAAATGAAGTCAATTTGATGTTCTATCCCCCTAAGAGGAGGAAGCCCAATGGGCCCCTCATGGGAGAATAGATCTTCAAATTCACTTAAAAGATTTTCTATTTGAGGAGGTAAAGTCATAAGTTCACTACTTGTGGCAGTGCATGTAAGTGCTCCTTTACAAAAGATAAGGCTTGGTTGTTCAACAAGAAGCAAATTTTCAAAAACGTTTTCAAGGGGCTTTTCTTGTTGACCAACCTTGTGGGAAGGAACACTCTTCTCCCATGCCTTCCTATCCCTAAGGATTTTCTCTTTTTCTAGCGTTCTTTTTTTTTTTGTTTTCCTCATCCCTCTTTTGTTTCATTTGTATTTGGTCTTTTACCACTTGAGAATGTGGTAAAGGACTAAGTACAAACTTTTTATACTTGTGGGAGAAGAAAATTTCGTTAGTGAGACCATCATGCAAGGTTTTCTTATCAAATTGCCATGGTCTCCCTAATAAAATATGACAAGCTTCCATAGGTACTACATCACATAAAACCTTATCTTTGTAGTTCCCTATGGAAAACTTGATTTCCACTTGCTTGTCTACATGTAGTTCCCCATTTTCATTAAGCCATTGAAGTTTATAAGGTTTTGGGTGAGGAACTACTTGTAGCTTAAGCTTCTCCACCATCCTAGCACTACAACAATTGCAACTAGATCCACTATCCACAATGAGAGAGCATATGTTTTCTAAAACATTGCATCTTGTATGAAATATGTTCTCTCTTTGTGTTTCAATGGATGTGCTAGGGTGATTGTTGAGGGTTCTCCTAATCATAAGCAATTCTCCCTCTAGTGGAGCTACCCTCTCATCCTCTCCCCCCTCTTCTCTCTCACTAGGCTCATCCTCGCCACTAGTGTACTCGTCTACACCTTTAAGAAACAAAGTCCTTTGGTTTGGACATTGTGCTTGCACATGCCCTCTACCATAGCACTTGAAACACTTGACATCTCTAGCTCGGATGGGTGGGGTGGAGGTTTCTTTGGTAAAAGGTTTGGTAGGTTCTTTTGGTTTTTCTTTGGATGTACTACCCTCCCTTCTAAACTCTTTATTGGGATAAAAGTTAGAGTAAGGACTCACCTTTTGACTTGATGTTTTGCGTAAAATTTGTTGCTCAACTTTAATGCAAAGTTGAACCAAATCATTCAAGTCTTGATAAGGTAAGAGCTCCACTCTATCTCTTATCTCAAGTGATAGGCCACTAAGGAACCTAGCTATTGTGGTATCCTCCTCTTCTCTAATGGAGGCTCTCATCATGTAGAGCTCCATTTTTTGTCTATACTCTTCCACACTCATGTTTTTTTGTTGGAGTCTTTGGAGCTTGTCCATCAACTCCCTATGGTAGTAGGAAGGTATGTGTCGGCGTCTTAGGGCTCCCTTAAGGTCATTCCAATATGTAATGGGAGGTTCCCTATGAAGACGCCTTTCTCTTTCGAGAGAGGTCCACTAATACATGGCGTTCCCTTGGAAGCTAAGGGCGGCTAAGGGTACTTTACGTTCCTCACTTACCCTATGGCAAGCAAAAAGTTGCTCTACCTTCATTTCCCAATCTAGATAGATTTCTACATTTTCTTTTCCATGAAAATGAGGTAGGTCTACTCTAGTTTCCCTTGGCACCTCTTGCTCCCTTTGCCTATTCCTTCTAGAGGGTGGTTGGTAGTAGTCATTAATTCTAAGGCTTCCCTCCCCTAGAGACTCATTACTCCTAGATGCATGAGTATGAGTTTTTTTTTATTTTTGTGATTTTTGTGATTTCTCTTCTTGAGCTTTAGCCATCTCATTGATTTTGTTCTCATTCTCCAATTGTCTAAAAGAAATTAATTGTACCGCTTGTGATACTTCTTTCAAAAGAGTTTTCAAAGATTTTACTTCACTTTCAATAGAATTTGGAGAGTGAGAAGAAGAAGACATGGCTAAAACTTTGTGTATATAGGTGTTTGACCTTGAGAAAGTTTAGGAAAGTTAAAGAAGGTAGTTTTCCAGGTAAGGGAGGTGAGTCACAAAGGACTACTTAAGTACCAAGCCTTTTCCTTGCCAAAAACTATCCCCCAATCCCTTTACACAAAACTTTCTCTTAGTAAAGCACTTAGAACACAAGTAAGTTGAGAAAACAAAACTTGTTTTTCAATGCAAGAAAACAATGTATGCTAACTAATTTGACAAAGCTAGTCGGTTTAACACAAGATAAGCATGCAAAGCGTCACTACTAAGCAAAAAGAAAGACAATCACCAACAATTAACAATTGCTAATTAAGAATTCTATACTAGTCGGCCCTAGGTGAGGCTTCTTGGACACTTTGAGCCCTTGAAGACACACTCACCGTCTAAAACGTAATTAAGAGGTAATTAACACAAATTAAGTTGCAAGGAAAATAAGAAAACTCCCTTTGTTGATCCTCTTTTTGCTAAATGCACTTCCTTGTTGTCTTTGCTTGTTGGCCCTCCAAGTTTTTGTAGTGTTTTTCAAGAAAGCTTGTTTCGGCCTTGGCTTTGTTTTCCCTTAGAATGAAGGTTTTAATTCTCCAATTCCAGCACCTATCAAAAGACTAGACCTTACCCAAGTCTAGTTTCCATTCAATTAAGCACCAAAGGAGAAAATAAATTTCAGCACCAAATTAGAGGTCAAAGAACAAAAGCAAGAAACAATTTAATTGAATAAAACAGTACCACCAAAAGGAGTTAGATTATGACAACTAGAAAGAGGTTCAAGAAATATTAAGCAAGCAAATAAAAGGTACCAAAATAAAGGTAGGCACACAAAAGAATCCTAAGAATGGCACTAGATTTAGATGACCAAATAAAAAAAACAGCACCACTGGAAAATGTTGTGGGTCAGAAACGTGTTTTTCCCCAATTTATGCTGAGCTGTGTTTTTAAGATATGATTCTGAAATTTGATATGCAAGATATTCAAGATCTTAGCTAAAATCTGGCTTTGGAATCACTCAAAACGCATGCACCAATTGTTTTTAATAAATTTTGCAATTTTGGTGTTTAGTTACGCCAACTGTAGCACCTCAGATTTGCACACTGATTTTAAAGATTTATCATTTTTTTTTGTTGCTTCTTTTGGACTAATTCTTTTTTTGTCCTTTCTATAACACTTCAAACTTGCAAATTCCAGAGAATCAAAATTTTCCTATGAGTGTAAATATTTTTCTGGATCAAAACAGTCAGCACAGAAAATCTGAAATAGGGGATTCTGAAAACTGGAAACAAAAACAGCAAGATACCAAAGTTTAGACACAATGGAAATTTGTGAAATAGAATTGTGTAGGATATAAACACAATATGAACTCAAACTAAAATTAAAAAGGCACCAAAAGATCAAAGAACAGCAGATTCAAGCAATTAAAGAGACCCAAAATCAAGAAACAATCAAGCCAAATAAAAGGACTACTATGAATTGTTGACAAAATGGATGAACATGACTTGACAAAACATATAAGATTCAGAAATTAAAGACTCAAAAGCATAATAGGAACCAAATAATGAAAGCAATAAAGACTCAAAAGCCTAAAAGAAAATAGCAACTCAAAGGTGTATGGAATCCTATCACAATTTGCACAAGAACTTGTTCAAGATCAATTGAACAAGAGTGCTTCGGTTGGATCTTCCACAAAGCACACCAAACAAAATAAAATGTAAAAAAACAACAAGACAATTATGGAAAATAAGATGAACAACATGAAAGTAAAGAAGAACTAAAAATGAAAGACCAAAAGCAACTCATCTTGAAGAACCATAGGTCATGATACCAAATGATGGCATTTCATGAAGGTCTTCTTGAATCATGTGAGAAAAAGTGGTGCGGAAGCTATGAAGGTGTGTGAGCAAGATCCTCCTAAGAGTGGTGTTGATCTTGAAGGTGCATGATGTGTATGAAGTTAGGGAGGTTCGGCCAACCCAAGGAGAGGTGAAGGAGATGAAGTTTAGAGCCTAGAATTCTAGGGAGAAGCAAAGCTTGGCACAAAATGGCAGCATAACTTTACTCACAATAAACTTGCAAATACAAGGTGTAGGCCTCCCTATTTATAAGCTACTTGGCCGTAAGTTTTAAGCTAATGCCTAATGAAATGAAAACCAAATTAAATGCAATTCACAAAGTCATGTGCCATGTGCTCATGACCGGCCACACCTAGAGAGTTTCTAGAATGTTTCACTCAAATGTGCTTTCTACACTACTCTAATTACTAAGCACCCCTAATGGGCCTTTATGCAACATGTACAAAGCTTTCTCCCTTCCATCCGTGGCTTCACTCAATTGGGCTTGAATATGCTTAGCCATTGACCTTGTGATAGGTCCTAGACGGTCTAGGTCTCCTCCTAGACGCTCCATGGGTAGCCTTTCCCCTTCACGTCCTAGACGCTCCATCCTTCTAGCTAGACGCTCATCATGGTCTAGACGCTCTTCATGGTCTAGTGTTGGGCTTTGGCTTTCATGGTTAGATGTGCTTGGCCCTCTTCCATTAGCTGAGCTCTTCATTCCTGGCCTGAGAGGCAACTAGGTCCTCATGCATCTTTGCCTGCTCTACGCGCGAGGCCTCCACGTTCGCCTGCAGTGCACGCATGATCTCCATCATCTGCGCCATGGTCATGGCGCCTTCAGCAGCAACTGGCACAACTGGACTTGAACGGTTGCTTCTCATCTTTCTCATGAAAACTCAGCAAACCAAAGCTCGACGAACAAAACCTTCACCAGCGAAATGATCGATCCAGCAATCAACCGGTCAAAACTTCGTAAACTCCAAAGAACTTCCAAGAACGCAATCACAACAACAAGAGCCTCCACAGAAACTTGAAATCTTAGCACGAACCTACCACTTCTCCGCCAAAACTTCTGATTCACCGGTCAAAAATCCGAATGAACGGTAAAGCTTCGATCTCACCGATTGAAACCCGTGCAAACGGTGAAAAACTCCACCTCGCCGAACAAGAACTCAAACAAGCGGGGAAAAACCTCAAATTCACCGAACAAAACCCGAACGAACGGTGGAAAACACGAATTTACCGAACAAAGCTTGAATGAACGGCGGAAAATGGTTGCACCAGCACACAACCACACAGAAACTGCAGAAACTCCAAGAACTCACGTTGTGGATGGGGACAGGTTTTACACAGCCCCACGGTGGGCGCCTGATGATCCTGCTTGTTGACCAGAACGCAAGAGCCTTGCCTCGTCGAATCTGGATCGACTTTGCACCGTGGTAGCTTCCGTCCTTCGCCTCGATTCGCCTCAAGAACCTGCAAAAGACTGAACGGCGCCGCTGCGGCCGATCACGCTCCGACGCCCAAGTCAGCGACTGAACCGCCAAAATACTAAGAGAAAACTAAGAACTTCAGTTACCGTGCAATATTCTCTCTCGGCGTATTCAAGTTCTCGCAAGCGTAAAAGAAGTATTCTAAAACGCGCGTACCTCAGAAGTTCGTTAGGATTCCTTATATACCTGTGCATTTTCTCTCTCCTGACAGTTACACATCTGGACACGTGGCTCGCATCCAGCTGTACACGTGTCACCATCTGGAGCATCCTTGACTTGAGCGTCACCTCTTACTCTTCAGGCTTTCGGCTAAGTTACTTATGCAGGAAGCAACTCAGCGTATAACTGCCTTGAAGCGTGATCTCTTATGCGTGGCGAGTACGGGTGTCATCATACACACCTTCCCTGTGGTCTCGCCGGCCGCCATCATGATCTACTTCACTTGCTTCATCGTGCATGCTCGGGTAAGCTGTTCCCCGACCTCAACCTCTGGCTAGCTAGGGAATGGTCATCTGACGACTTCATCCTCTGCTTCGAAAGCCCGGAACAAGCTTTCCTGATCCTTCGGCGATGTCCTCCTTTCGGCGATCTCTGATCACTTGGTCTTCTAGGTTCACATCCGGCGACTACATCACAAACCTGGTGACCGCCGGTTTAGGTCACAACCCATGAATGAGAGTACACAAGAGTAAGGTACGCTTTTATCAATTACATCATACACTTTCAATATAGAGTACTTACTTGATTGTCACAGAACCTTCTGCAGGTTAATTCTCGACTGAGCACCAAAAAGTTGAAGAGTTGAAGAGTTGAAGTGATGGAAAAACGATCTTCTTCTAGTAATGATCTTTGTAATTTCTTCTTTGGATGAATGATGAAGGAGATATGATGAGCGGAAGCATTAAAGAAACTCAAGAGGAGTTTCCATGGATTGAAGTGGAGTAGGAATTTGTGAGAGTGAGAGGTGAGGCCAACTCACTAGGAAAGAGTCTAGGCTAAGTCTTGAAGGAGACTAACCTAGGAAGAACTTAAGAACAAGTAGAATGGCCAAAATTAGGCAGCATTTCATTACTAATTCAAAGTTAAAGAAATACATGTACAAGAGACTCCTATTTATAGGATAAAGTCTCTCAAAAACTCTCAAATGAGAGTGTGACAAGTGTCACCACCTTATTGGTGCAAATCCTCTCCATTAAGGAGAAGACATGTGGAGACTCATGCCTTCCTTGCCTACATTTCTATTTGCACCCCTCTTTTACTATTTTACACATTACTTTGTTTTCTATTTACATCTTTCTCTACTTTGGCCCAAAATACAAGGACCAAAACTTCCTAACTACTCTATACAATTTTTACAAGGCTAAGAAGAAGAAAAAGACTTTACAAACTCTTTATTAAAGCTCGATCTTCATCTATCTTCTTGGCCAAAAGTTTTGAGGCTGGACGGTTTCCATCATCCCCTCCCTCTTGAAAAGGATCTGTCCTCAGATCTGAATGATGCTCAATGACAGCAACCTCTGTTTATTTGATGTTTTCCTCCTAGGTCAAATGTCAATCTACAATAAACATCAAACAAACATGAGATAAATTTCTTTTTTAAAAGAAAATTAAAACAAAAGAAAACTAAACAAAAATAAGGCCCTTTATCTTTAAATTTCTTTTTAAAGAAAAACATAAGGCCCCTTTCAAAAGTATTTTTGTTCACTTTGTGTTGTTTATTGCCCAAGCTAGGCAACAACATCACAAAGTTTGGTTTTTGAGATTTTTGTAAAGAAGAATGAACATTATATAATTGAAAAGAAGAGTTCAAAGTATTGCAATCCCCCTTTAAGGATTCTTTCTCATCCTTTGAGGGAGTGTCATAAAAGGTTCTTCTTCTTCGTGGGTTTCCTCTTCTTCCTTTTCAATCAAACATTCTTCTGGTTCAGCTCCAAACATAGATTTTTCTTCAAGCACATCCTCACAAGGGTTTTCTAGAGAAGATAAAATGTTATCAATATATGATTCAACTCCAGAAAAAGAGTTTTTTATACTTTCTTTTTCTATCATCACTTTTTCTCTCTTTTCTTTCTCTTCTCTATCTTTCCTTTCGTTGTCCTCTCTCTCCCTTTTCTCCTTCTCTTCTTTCTTTCTGACAAGAGCTTGGAATTTTTCTCTAAACTCCTTTTCTCTTCTAACATATTCTTTTTCTCTGTATATAAAATTTCTTCCTTTTTCTACAAGCTCTTTCATTTCTTCTCTAAGCTTTTTCTTTTTCACATATGAAGGTGGAACAAACTTTCTTCTCATACACATCTTCAATTCATCCCAATTCAATATTTCTGATTTTCTACCAATTCTAACATCAGCTTCCCTTTGTATCCACCAAGACCTAGCATATTCTTCAAAACTTAGGGTAGCCATGGAAAATTTTCTAAATTCATCCAATTGATGTTTTTCAAAGATTTGATCAACTTTTGTTTCCCATTCTAAATATGCTTCAACATTTTTATTTCCATCAAAGTAAGGAATGTATATTTCAGGCTCTGTAGAATAATATAAACTTCTAGGCTCAAAACGCATCCCTTCCTTTTTTTGATAATGAGGATTATAAATCTTTCTACTATGACAAGAAGTATACATAGACATATTAAGCTTTGTATTTAAAAGATTTTTCACAAGAAGGAAAGTGAGTTTAGCACACAAGGTAAATTCCCAGGAAAGAGAGGTGGGTCACAATGGACACTCTTAAGTACCAAGTCTTTCCTAGCCAGAACTTATCCCAATGCACTTCACAAATCTCCTTCCAATGAAAACTTCTTCAACCCAAACAAAGAGTTTTCTAAAGAAAGAAACTAAAAGAAAGCTTTTAAAAACTAAGAATTTAAATTGCAAAAATTTAAACTAGACGACTCCTAATGGTGAGGCTTGTTGGCACTTGTGAACCTTCAAGACACACTCACCGTCTAAAGCGTGTATCTAATAAGAAAATTAAAGAAAACTTGTAGGAGATGGAAGAACACCAAAGGCTCTTCCAAGACACCTAAAGTAAAGATAATGGCCAAATTACAAAACAATTGAAATCACACAAAATTTAAAAAAAAAATAATCTTCAATGTTTTCTTCTCTTCTCTCACAAGTGTTTCTCTCCAAGCCTTTACTTGTTTGTCCTCCAAAGGTGAGTACCCCTTACAAAGTCCTTTGCCTTCTCTTAGGATGCTACCTAGAAGTTAGCTCAATTCTCACAAAGAACAAATTCAAGGTATATTCCACTTCAAGAGGTCAATAATAAAAGCAATAAAAGCTCAATTTGAAGAGTGAAACTCAAAGGAGATTAGAGATGACAAACACAAAGATTATCCATAAAATCAAGACAAGCAAGAAATTAAAGGTTTTCAAGAAAGTAGGCACTCAAAAGAAGCACCTAAAGATTGGCACTAGAATTGGATTACAAAAAGAAAAACAAAGAATGATGAAAATTCTTAGTAGACCATGAAATCCAAAATGTTGCTGCCCAATGTAGCTTGGTCCAAAGAACTCAATTCTCGCAGGTCCGCGCAAAGGAACTCCAATTGCCAAATTTCTCACCAAAATTTACGCTCCCTCATTATTCAACAAATTGCATTTAACTTTAAAGAATGGGTCCCACCGTGTGATTGCAAATTCCAGTAGCTGCCAATACACACTTCTAATTACTCAACATATAACTATTTTTTGTTAGTTAAAAGCACCCACAATCACGCTTTCACCAATTCAACAATTTTCAAATTTGCTTTCACTGATTCTACTTTAATTTCTTCAATTAATTGCACACCTTGCTAGTACTTGATTCACCTGCACCTTCGGCACACCATTCTCATCAAATTCTTCAAATTTACGGACCCCACAATTCACTGCATCAGCTTCAATCAATTTGTAATTCACAAATTGAATTCAAATGTAGACATACTTTTTTTTTTATTTAAAATCTGCACCAAAATGATCAACAATTTCAAGCAATCAAATCTGAATCAGAACAGCTAGTATGAAGACCTACGATTGTCAATTGCAATTTTAAAATTCACCAACAGCTTCACTTTGCCAATTTCACAAGCTAAACCGGAAAATTCTGCATCAAGACTTGCACCAGTAAAATTCTTGCTTCAACAAAATTGAACCAATTTAGTTTACGCACTTTGCTTTCTCTATCTCACTTTTCTTGCATTCAATGAGGCAATTTTAATTAAATCTCTGGATCAATACACCAACCAATTATGCACCGGAATTTTACTCAATTAAGCATTGCATTGTAAACACCAATTATGAACCAAATGATGCAAACAATTCAAGTCATCATACTACATCACAACATCGTGATCAATTCATAAACAGTTTCAATGCACAAAATTATACCACCAAATTACACTAATCAAAAGATTAAAATTGTGCAGCTGCGAACTATTCAACAATATACACCAATTATGTGCAGGATTTTGTACCAAAATAGCCAAACCATAAAACTTCTGCACCCAAATCTACATCAAAACAATTACTACACTGTTAAATCAATTGCCAATAACTTGTTTATGTTGAATTAGTTGTTGGTCCAATTGAATCACCACAGGAAATCCTTCAATCCAGTATAGAACACCAAGTGTTTGATGGAATGCCTATTCCAACTACTCAACACAAACTACACTGAATCAAAATTACACCGTCTCAGATCAACCACTCCACTACTCAACTTCTCTTATTTCGAAGATTAACAGAACAGAACAATTGTAATTAAAATTGCACGTAAATGTAATTGAACGCACCTCTTCAATTCACAGAAACTGAATGCCACTGGACTTTGCTACACCTTCAACTCACACAATTCTAATTCATGCTTATTGAACAAACACCTTGGCTGCAATGAATCAATTCATACGAAACACTACAGTTCCTTTTTGGTTAGTGCTCGCTGAATCTCAAATTCTCCAGCAAATCGCTTCAAATCGATCGTCTTCTCCGTTAACCGGTTTCGCCGGAAAATTGAAACTCCTCTGTTACTGATTCTTCCAGCAACGCACCAAATCTCAAGCAAATTCTGATTTCGGCGGTTCAAATCTCCTTACCGCAATATCTCATTCAGTGTTCTCCAATCACTTGATTTAAAAATCGTTCCAGAGAATGAAGAATGTAGATGAAAACGCACCGGAAACTCACAGTTTCAACGATTTAGGTCGCCGGAAAACACAACTCCTCGCTGATTTAGGTCACTGGAAACCGCAAAAACCTCTGTCCACTGATTATGTTCGCCGGAAGCCGCAAAACCTCCTTACACCAATTTCGTTTGCCAAAAACCGCAAAACACCTCCGTTCGTGATTCCTCCAACACCACACCGCTTCAATTAGATTTCACACCGAACAAATTCTTCGTCAAACTTATGTTTCTCACCTTCGCACCAAACTCAGCTCACACGTTTTTAAAATCACATCAAGAATGAAGAACAAGATGAACGGATTGAAAACGCATATGAACGTGAACGTGAACGTGCAACAGATTTTCGTGAAATTTTGACAATACAAACGGATTCAGAACTGCTATTCGCACCACAGATCCAATGAGATCTCACAAACAAGTCCAAACTACTCTTCACACCTGGAAATTTCTTTTAGAACCACGAACAATTTTCGGAAAATTTTTCGAGAATTTTCGAAAATGAATTTTGAGAGAGTAATAATGGAAACCTAACTCAAAGAAAATTGCTAATGATCTAGTAGCAATTTATGAACTCAAAAATGAAAATCAAAAGCACTCAAGAGCTCTAATCTATGAAGAAATTTGAAAAAAAAAACTTCAAAAAGTTCAACTAATGGAGTTTATGACAAATTTTGACTAAACATGACTCTAGACAAAACATATATGATTATAAAATCAAAATGACTCAATTATATGAAAATTTCACCGAACAAATTTGAAGAAAACTCAAAAAATTCAAAAGCACACATGAACATGAACACAAGAACACCTAAAAGCACATACATGAAGGTTCAAGTAAGAACAATTAATTTGAACCGAACAAAAAGACAAAAAAACACAAAATCAATCGGTAAACATTCAAGACAATCAAGAACATTATGAACAACACGGAATTTAGAAAAAAATAGAAGAAGATCTTACAACCATAGCTCTGAATACCAAATGATGGAAAAACGATCTTCTTCTAGTAATGATCTTTGTAATTTCTTCTTTGGATGAATGATGAAGGAGATATGATGAGCGGAAGCATTAAAGAAACTCAAGAGGAGTTTCCATGGATTGAAGTGGAGTAGGAATTTGTGAGAGTGAGAGGTGAGGCCAACTCACTAGGAAAGAGTCTAGGCTAAGTCTTGAAGGAGACTAACCTAGGAAGAACTTAAGAACAAGTAGAATGGCCAAAATTAGGCAGCATTTCATTACTAATTCAAAGTTAAAGAAATACATGTACAAGAGACTCCTATTTATAGGATAAAGTCTCTCAAAAACTCTCAAATGAGAGTGTGACAAGTGTCACCACCTTATTGGTGCAAATCCTCTCCATTAAGGAGAAGACATGTGGAGACTCATGCCTTCCTTGCCTACATTTCTATTTGCACCCCTCTTTTACTATTTTACACATTACTTTGTTTTCTATTTACATCTTTCTCTACTTTGGCCCAAAATACAAGGACCAAAACTTCCTAACTACTCTATACAATTTTTACAAGGCTAAGAAGAAGAAAAAGACTTTACAAACTCTTTATTAAAGCTCGATCTTCATCTATCTTCTTGGCCAAAAGTTTTGAGGCTGGACGGTTTCCATCATGAAGTGTTGAGAAGCACAAAAGGAGTGAAGGAGGAACGATTGAGAGCTAGAAAGCGAATACAAAAAGGGCGAAGGAGGAGCGACCGAGAAATCTAAGACAATTGTTACTACCAGTCCCAGTTCCACGTACTATCTAGGCCCTTTTAGTTTATACAAGTACAAATATTACTATGATCTTCCTCCAAAAGTCAGATAGTTTATGTTCTCCTCCTTCGTTCTTTTTCATTTCATTTGTTAGTTGAAATATTTTTTCATAAATAATTTTTTAAAAGAAAATTTATACAAACTAGAATTAATTTACGTATGAGCTAACTTATAAAGGTCTTTTAATTTTAGAAAAAATAATTTTATTATTTATTTATTTTAGAAGTGTTTATTGAAAAAATTATAACGAAGTTGCCATTTATACAAAGTTTGAGTTGGTATACCTATGAGTAAAAGAGAAGTGAAGATTACTAATTTCATTTCCGTTCATGCTATTTATGTGGTTTTCATTTTTTCTAAACTAAATATAATTTTCAGAGATAAAGTTAATTATCATTATATTTCATTCATTTTTCTAAAAAAGTATTTTTAAATACAAACTAATTTTAGATAAAAATATAATAATTAGTTAATATATTGATTAAATTAGATATTATTTTAAAGATAATTTTTTTAATATCTAAAGTAGTTTCTATTATTAATAAATCACTAATTTATAAATTCATATTTAATTAGTTACCAAATTTATAACTACCAACTACTTTAAATTATAAAGTTGGTAGCTAAAACATTGATAACTAATTAGATATAAATTATCGAGTCTTTAAGTAGGGTTATGGCTAGAAGAATGGAAAAAGAAGAGGAGTTCAAAAAACTTTATTTTTATGGAGAATTAATTTTTAACTTTTCTTCCAAATTTCTTAATCTTATTAAATTGTAAAGAATAGTGTAGGATTTTATTTGGACTTATATTTGGGCCTTTTTTGTGCTTATTTTGGGTCATGTATTGGGCCTATTAGAATAAGAAGTGGAGAGTCTAATTAGGTTACAATTAGGCCTCTTTGAGCCCATTTGCAACCCTAAATCGTCTAGGGGTTTTGGAGAGATTTCTAAGGAGGCATGAACAACAGCTACATAGCAAGGAAAGTATGAAGGGTCAACTGGACAACCAACATGGGAAACATGATTGCCACATGGTTGCACCTCAATGGAGAGAAATCCTCTCCACTCATAAGCCACCACTTGTCTCTCCATAAATGGTGAGGATTTGCTCCCATTATAGAGTGTCATTTGTCAAGCTATGAGTGGAGAGTATTTTCATATATTTGGCACCATTTGGGCTATAAAGAGAGGTGCTCAACCCATGTATTTTCCAACTTTGATTGACTGATGAATTGCTACACAAATTCAACCTCAATTGTCTCTTAGCTCCCTCCTAATTAACACTTTTGTGAGTGTTTTAACAGGGATTCTTTAAGAAGTTTGCCTATATTTTTCCATTTCTTTTCACCTTTCATCCACGGTTCAACTTCAGCCATAAAAGTCACAAACCTACCCCATCTTCTGCAATAAAGAACTATACCAAAAGAAACAATTTTGATAACTAAAATATTGATAACTAATTAGATATTAATTTAAAATTATTTATTAATAATAGAAATTATTTTATATACAAAATTTGTAAATAATATCAAATTTAATAAATATAGTAATTAAATATTTTTTGTCTCTAAAATTAGTGTTTTTTAAGAGTTATTTAAGGATTTTTTTTAAAGCTTTAGAAATTTAATAAATTCTCTTCACTTTAACCAAATATTCAAACTAATTAAAAATTAGGTGAAAGATAAATGTATAAATCACTATATATTTAGATTTTGAAAATAACAGTTCAATATAAAATAAACATTTTAAAAACGAGATACTTAAAAAAAAGTGTGAAGAGTGTATTAATTACTTTTTTTTCTTTTAGTTTTTAATTATTTTATATATGTATAAACATTTATTGTAAACTAAAAATTAAAAATAATATATAAAATATTATAACTATTTCACTCAAATAAAAAAATATTATAGTTGTTGATTTTTATAAAGAAAATCTTAAACGATAAAAAAAATCTGATTACTTTTAAGCATAATTTTACATTATTAAGTTCTATTTAAATGAATTAACATTTTGTTCTAAATAAGAGTATAAGCGACGTTCAACCTAGAACATTTAAGGTGGTGAAGGATAAGTATACCCTTTACCGATGTGTATTAAATGATCCTTTCTGTAGAGTGTTGTCGGGTATATATGGACCAAATTCTATCCTCTTCGCCTACATTATGATTATGTCTTAATTAAGTGATTAAGACTAATTGATTGAGATCCCTTAACTTGTACTATAATATTATGTCGGATATGCAAGTCAGAAAACATCCCATAAATTGTCCACCATCGAACCAGGTCTATGACCTTACATGCCCCCAGCTTCAGACATAGGTTAATGAGATTGTGATGAGTTGAAGCTTGGAAGACGACACATAAATTGTTCACCATCGAGTCACGACCATGACCTTACATGCTCTCCAACATAGGCCATTGAGACTATGGTGAGTTGGTGAGTTGGCACTCATCATCCGATTCTATACGCTTTGTAGGTACCCGTGCTTTAATTTAATGCCCTGTTCCGCGTCTTATCACCTGTCTTTCACCCTTCCTGATGTCCACGTGTCTTATTCTTATTGAAAGGCATTTGAATGTGGCGGTTTCTATAACCACGTGGCTTCTCCTTCTTGTGCTTTACTCTTTACTCCATTGTTGTTACTCCTTTTCCATTTCTCTAGTCACTCTTCAACACCTTTGCGCTACCCCCATTCTTCTCCTCTGCATTCATTCCCCATTTCACTTTTCACCCAACTCCCGCTCCTAGGTACGCACTTGATTATGCTCTACTACTTGCCTTGCCCTGTTGCTTATCATTGCTTGTCATTTGTTCACTCTATTCGTTATTCGTTCATGTTTGTGCTTCACCACTCATTCGTTCTGTTTTGTCATTCATCCATATTGTATTTTTCCTCTTGGGCTTCCCTCAGTGAGGGTGAAAGGTCGAGGAATACTCACCCTGTTTCAATGATCATACAATCTTTTAAAGGCAAATTTGTAAAAGTCCAAAAGTTCGATCGTAACCCAGAACTCTTAGAAGGATTTCCTCTCTACTGTTGATCACATCCTCAATGTCAACCATCTTACTCTCTTGATGACCTTGACAGTAGTGAACTAAGCGACTGCAAAAAACTTGATGACCTAGGATTGTCTTTGAAACTCTGATACCTTTAAAGCTCGAGTTCCGACCCAATGACTTAAAAGTCTACATTGGTACATACTTCTACCATTTTCCATTGTCTTTGTTACTGCTTTTTGATGTCTCACTATGCTATTTGTTTTCAGAAAACACCATGCTTCTGACCAAAGCTGAGATGGCCTGTCGATCCAGTGGTGCTTTTGCTAAACCCAGCACCAACCTTGTCGCGACAGATTCTAAGCATACTAGCACCATGCCTTTACCAAAAAAGCCCAAGCGAAAGTCGTCCTCCAACCGATGCCATTGACTTAGATGAGCATTCTTCTCATCATCAAGAATCATCAGTTACCCGATCTTTCAAGAAGGGTGACGAAACCTCACCTCTTGAAACTGAAGTCTCCTCTGGCCTGAGTTGTTGACTACTTTTGACTGTATGGCCCAAAAGCTACTGAAGCACGATGCAGAAAAGGTCCAATAGATGGTGAATGAGGTAGAAAGTGTTTGTTCCGAGAACTCACAACTTGAAGCCAAACTAGATGAAATGGCTCGTCACGGGGACGATGCCCTTGGTAAGATTCAGAGAACTATTGAAGACTACGCTCACCACCAAGAAAAGCACCAAGCTACCAACCGAGCCTGAGAAACTACCGAAGCCATGTTGCAAAAACAAATATCTACTTTGGACGATGCATTGGAAACTGCTAAGGATGAAATTTCTTGATCCTTCGTGGAAGGTTTCAACGGTGTCCTCGAAGAAATCAAAGTTATTCAACCAAATCTAGATACCTCGGCATTTGACCCCTTCAAGAATGTTGTTGAAGGGGAAATTGTTGATGAAGAATGATCGTGACCTCGGAATCTCACCTTCCACAAAAAACTCTAAGCATATTAACTTTGATTGTAACCTCTATGTTGGAAACATGCTTTCCATTTGAACATGTATTTATTGTCTCCGCAGTTACTTGTTTACTATTGTCATCCGAATTTGTTTATTTTCTGATTATGTTGCGCCTTGTTATTTGTTCCGCCACAAACTCTTTGTGTGTTCATTTCTAATACTGCAACCCCTACAGACCTGTTATGACACATACTTAAAATGAAAACGATGAACCAACTTTACTTTGAAAGGAATATGAATTATAATGTGTTTGTGTTCGTTCTTACAACAGTTATTTCGAATGCTTAATCACTTTTCTTTCCTACATTGAAAATGAATATGGTAATGGACCGAGCATCTAGCTCGGCACCAAGAAGGGTGAACACCTTCCATGATTTTTAGTGGACCAAGCATCTAGCTCGACACCATGAAGGGTGAACACCCTTCCATGGTTTTTTGGATGGTAGTGGACCGAGCATCTAGTTCGGCACCATGGAGGGTGAACACCCTTCCATGGTTTTTCGGATGGTGATGGACTAAGCCCTACAATAAGACTCACAAAGCAACAATTTCTCTCCATAGTAATGACAAAAAAGGCACATAAATAGTTCATAATATAAATATGTCTCAAAGCATAAAGTAAATGAATTTAAAAACAAAAATCCAAATATTTTAGTTTAACGGTAACAGAATCGTAGGTTGACCACGTTCCATGTTCGTGGAATGCTCCCTCCATCCAAAGTCTCCAAACGATACGCTTCTTTCCCAACTACTTCACATATCCTATAGGGCCCCCTCCATCTTGGTGCTAATTTGCTATCCATATTTGCTTCCCCTACCTTTCTTAAGACGAGACATCCTCCCCTGAACTCCATGGCATGTACTTTACTCAAATGCTTTGTTTCTATTCTTCTTTTTTGAGATGCTACTCGTATTTTTGCTTTGTCTCTTAATTCATCGATAGTATCTAACTGGAAAAGTCTCCCTTCCCCCGACTCTTTTTTTTAGAAGTCCTCCACCCTTTTAGATATCATTTCTATCTAATGGGTATAACACAACATTGCCACCATAAGCTAACCCAAAGGGCGTCTCTTTCGTGGTTGACTGCATTGTAGTATGATATGAACAAATTAATTTAGGCAGAATCTCCACCCACCTGGCCTTAGTTGCTCCCATCTTTTTCTTCAAACCCTATAAAATTACTTTGTTCGTTGCCTCAGCCTGCCCATTAGATTGAGGATGCTCTACCGATGAGAATACCTGTCGGATTCCCAATTCCTCACACATAAGTCTCATCTTCCGATTAGCAAATTGCGTTCCATTGTCTGATATTAACTCCTTAGGTATGCCAAATCTACATATGATTGACTTCCATACAAACTTGGAAATTTTTTTCGCTATAATAGTTGTTAAGGACTCGACTTCTACCCATTTTGTAAAATATTCAATGGCCACCACAATGAACTTTAATTGTCTTACCAACATCGGGAAAGGTCCCAAAATGTCAATTCCCCAACTGAAAACGAGCAATGGGGCGATCAACGAGTACAAATGTTTAGCTAGAACTTTTATTTCATTTGAATGTCTTTAACACTTGTCACATTTCTTGACATATCCTAGGCAATCATTTCTTAATGTGGGTCTGAAAAAACCTACTATTAATATCTTCATAGCCAATGATCTCCCGCTGATGTGACTTCCACATGCCCCCTCGTGATTTTCATGCATTATCCTTTCCTTTTCAAACTCGTCCACACATATCAACAATGACATTGAGAATCCCTTAATTAACTTGTATCTAGCCTTATTTTTCCTCAAAATATTTTGTGCTTCAAAGTCTGTTAGCTTTTCTCCTTCTTTGAACCACTTCAAATACATATCCATCCAGCAATGTCTACTATTAATTTCCAGGATTTCTCCTATAGTCACACTTGGTGCTGCCAAATTCTCCTGAATGACCGACTTGTGATTGCCAGATCTTTTGGTGCTTGCCAACTTGGATAACAAATCTTCCCGAGCATTCTGATTCTGCAGAACGTGCACTAAACCAAAATCCTCAAAGTCGACTGCCATTGTTTGCACCTTCTCTAAATACTTGGTCAAGTGTGGATCCCTTGCTTGAAAATTTCATGCCACCTGTCTAGTCATCAACTGTGAATCGCTTCTTACAACCAACTTTCTTACTCCAATATCAATCGCCAACCGCATTCCAACTAGTAAGGCCTCATATTTTGCTTGATTATTACTTGCTCGAAATGAAAATTTTAAAGATTGTTCTACCAAAATCCCATATGGTCCTTCCAGAATTATTCCCGCTCCACTGCCTTGAACGTTTGACGCACCATCTATTGATAAAATCCATCCTCCCGAGTTACATGTAATACGCTCGTTGTCTGAAGGTGCTAATTCTGCCATGAAATCTAAAAGTGTCTAAGGTCTAACCAAACCCCTTCTTTGAAACATAAATCCATACTTTGATAGTTCTACTACCCACTTGATCATCCTTCCAGCCAAATCCAACTTTTGCAAGACCGACTTAATTGGTAGATTTGTTCTCACAACAACTTGAAAATTCTAGAAATAGTACCTCAATCTGCTTGCTGCAACTACAACGCCAGGGCTGCCTTTTCTAACTTGTGATACCTTATTTTTGCCCCCTAAAGCGTTCGACTTACACAGTAGATTGACCTATGCTCATTTTCCTTTTCCTGCGTTAATACCGTACTTATTGCTCTTTCTGTTACACATAAATATAGATAGATAGGCGACCCGACTGTGGGATTGATTAGGATTGGTGGTGATGCCAACATCTCTTTTAATTTCTGAAAAGCTTTCTCACACTCCTTCGCGCATGTGAATCGGTCATTCCCCCTTTAAACATTGTAAGAAAGAAACTGACCTTTCACCCGCCTTCGGAATAAACCGTGACAACGATGCTATCCTTCCAGTTACCTGTTGTACCTTTTTGATTGACGCCGGACTTCACATGTTAAGAATTTTTGCACATTTATCCGGATTCATCTCAATTCCTCTTTGAGTCAACATAAAGCCCAAGAATTTACCTGCCTTTACACCGAAAATGCACTTTTCTAGATTCAATTTCAGCTTATACTTGTCTAAAGTCAAGAAAACTCCCTCAAGTCTTGAACATGGCTACTGGCCCTTACGGATTTTACCACCATATCATCTACGTAAGCCTCCATATTTCTACATATCATTCCATCCAGAATTCGATCCATCAACCGTTGGTACGTCACCCTCGCATTTTTCAACCCAAACAACATTACTGTGTAACAAAAATTTGATAAGCTTCCTATGAACATTGTTTTATCTTCATCTTTAGGATGCATTCTGATTTAGTTATAACCCGAATGCACATCCATGAAGCTTAGCAGTTCACAACCTGAAACACCATCGACTAACACATCAATGTTAGGTAATGGGTAAGCATCTTTAGGACATTCTTAGTTTCAGGTCCGTGAAATCTATACACATCCTCTACTTGCCATTCCTCTTCTGTACCAACACCAGATTGGCTAGCCAAGAAGGATACTGCATCTCCTACGCGTAACCCACACTCTTGAACTTCTCCACCTCCTGGTCCACTATTTGTCGTCTTTTTTTGCCAACTTCCTTCTTTTGTGCACTAGTGGTTTCATCGACAATCGGTGATACATAATCTGGATCTATTCCTGGCATATACTCTACCGACCATGCAAAAGCACCCGAATTCTCCCTCAAGCATTCTATCAATTCTTTTTCCTGCTCAACCTCCATGTGGCTACTGACCTTCAAAGTTCTGCCCTCACTCATCACTATAATTTTGATTTCCTCCGCCGGTTGGGGTTTCACTTCCTCACAATCTACCCTCGAGTCCAACTCTACTTCATCACCACTTCTTACCCCTCTTTTGACATGCCAACATCTTTTTTTTGTTCTTCAAACTCCACTCATAACACTTCCAATCCGCCCTCTTATCTACCCTTATTAGTCCCACATCGCCTCTATCAGTGGGGTATTTTGTCTTCATATGAATTAACTATACTAATGTCCCTAACTTATTTATTGATGGTCGTCCTAACAGGATATTATACGATGAAGGAGTATTGATCGTCTTGGTACCATTTCCATGCACCTACACGTGGTCGCCTAAAACACCAACAAATACCCCTCCATACGGCTCGAGTTCATTTAATGATCCTCCCAAGGCCACAAAAACATCCTAAAAAACACATTCGTCGAGGAATCCTGGTCAACCAAAAGCCTATGAGTACGCCGACTCTTCATGATAATTGATATGACAACATGATCATGGGGAAAAACAAACCCCAAATCTTCCTTTGTAAAGCTTAAAGTCGGGATAGGGGCTACTTCAGTTGCCAAATGCATTATAGACTGAGCATACCGCTTCCGATCCGCACTACAAATACCTCCTCCCGAGAATCCACCCGCAATCGTGTTAAAATATCCCGTCACCTTTCATGCCTTTCTACCTCCTGGTTATCTTTTTCTCCTCTTTTGACTGAGTCTTTCTTCACACCCTTCGGTCTTGCTTCATTTTCTTCCTCCATTCTTGCTTTGAAAATTTGTAATAGGCCCCTTTTTAACAACTCCTCGATTTGTTTTGTCAAAGTGTAACAATGTTTCGTATCATGACCACATGCTTTATGAAAACAACCCCAAGCTTTTGTATAGCTTCCCATGCTTTTGGTAGTTTTTTCGGGAAAGCGCAAGAGTCGGGATGTGTTTACAGCTTTGACGATATCCTTTTGAGACACCACCAGCTTTGGTGGGACCCAATCAGACCTTCCTTTTATTCTTTCACTAGAAGGTTTTCCTCCTCCAAACAGACCTCCCCCCCCCCCCCCCCCCGATTTATCCTCTCTTTGCGTTTTTAGAGGACCTCCCTTGTTATTGATCGATCGAATTTCTATAACTACCCTTTCTCCTCTTGATCGCGTTCCTTCCTCACTCCTTCTTTCCTCCTCTTTATTCTTCCTAGTAAACTCCACTACTTTAATATACGATGTGGCTCTAAGGTTAATAGCCGCCATGTCTTCCAACCTCTTTTTCACCAATGATTCTCCAAATTGATGGAGGAGGGCCAAGCTCACCACACTATGAAAGCCAAGTTCCAAGTCTAGACCGTCTAGACCCATGTGGGGAGCGTCTAGACTCAAGAAGAGAGCGTCTAGCACAAGATGAGGGGCGGCTACAAAAGGAGCGTCTAGGAGGAAGCCTAGACCGTCTAGGACCTATCACTAGGTCCATGACCAAGCACCTTCACGCACAAATGGGTCAAGCAACGGATTGGAGGGAGAAGAACTTATACATGCTACATGGAGGCCCATTAGGGGTGGCTTAGTAGTTAGTGTAGTGTTAGAAAGCATAAACTTGTCTTACATGTGATTTACCCTAGATTTGGTGTATATTCTAGAACGTTGCCTCACATGGCCGGCCATGTGCCCATGTGCTCCATGTGGAGTAATTTCCATTTCATTTAGGAAGCATTTCATCTTCTCTTAGCTTAGGATTTACGGCCTCCTTAGCCTATAAAAGGAGAAGCCCATCACTTGTATTTTCAAGATTAATGAGAGTAATGTTATGCTGCCAAGATTGTGCCATACATTGCTTTTGCCTAGTTTCTAGGACCTAATCTTCATCTTCATCACCTACCATAGGGTTGGCCGAACCTCCCTTCTTCCATACTCATCATGCACCTTCAAGATCACCACAACTCCTAGGAGGATCTTGCACATCTCAATCCATAGCTTTCGCACCATTGTTCACAAATCCAAGAAGAGCTCCATGAGAATGCCATCATTTGGTATCATGAGCATAGGTTCTTCAAAGATGAGTAGTTCTTGGTCATTTTCATTTTGAGTTCTTCTTTATTTCGTGTTGTTCATCTTGTTTCATATTTGTCTTGCTGTTTTTTAATTTTTGCTTTGAATTGGTGTGTTGTTTGGAAATTCCAATCGGTGCATCTTGTTCAATTGTTCTTGAGCAATCTTTGTGCAATTTTTGGTAGGATTCCATACACTTTGAGTTGTTGTTTTTATTTTAGGTATTTGAGTCCTTATTGCAATTTTATTTGGTTCATTTTATGTTCATTTGAGTCTTTTAATTTCTGAATCTATATGTGTTTTGTCTAGTCATGTTTTTCCAAAATGTCATCAAATCATAGTGGTACTTTGTTTGGCTTATTTGTTTCTTGATTTTGGTCTTGTACCGTCCCGTATCCGGGCGTTGACGAAGTCAAGGTCAAAGTCAACGTAAAGGTCAAAGTCAACGTCAAGCGTCGCCAAGGTAAGGCGTCGCCCGGGTAAGGCGTCGCCCAGCAGGGCTCCGCCGAGATAGGGCGCCGCCCAACTGGGTGCCGCCAAGATGGAATAACACAAGGGCAAGGTGACCACAGCGCTGCTCCCCGATACCCATGGGTAGGAAAGGCCATGGAGGGGGCGACGCCGTGGGAAGGCCCCAAACCCTGGGTAACCAGGGAACAGTAATAAAGAGGAGAGAAAGGTGGCTTCAAGGCCATAGTAACAACACCAGTGTAGGGCAGCCTGACTCGTGAAGTACCCCTGCCGCCCCAGAGACGCCTTTGGGACAGATACGACTCAAGAGGAAGGTCACGCCCAGGGTAGCCGGGTGCAGGGTACAAGAGGAAGGCAGATACGCTCTCAAAGTGAGTGACTAGATGATTGGGGGCATGAGTTGGCACCCAAAAAGTCACCTCTAGCGCAGTAGCACTCCCAGGCAGGAGGACTCACACGTAGAAACGTCCCCAGATGGGCAGAAACGCCCCCAGATGGGGTCATGGCGTCGTGAGGCCCTCCACGTGTACGACAGCCAGGTCAGAATAGAAACACCCCTTAGTCAGGTGCCAGGTAATTAAAGTCATTCAATACAGTTTCCGTTTCGAGCGTTCAGGTACTATAATGGCTCCCAAGCGTTTCAACGTCTTAAATGCGCTACGTTTTCTAATTAGACACGCTGATTGAGTGCGTTACATTTGTGATTAAAGGCGCTTTAAGGCGCTTTAAATGCTTGGGTAGTTTAAATAGCGCGAAGAATGTTGGGAACGGGGTTCGAACTTTGGGCAAATTTACCAGAACTCTCTAGTTGCTTGCTCGTGCCTTGAGGTTACGTACAAGGGACTGGGGAAAGATCTTTGCCTGAGGGAGAAAAACACACACACGATACACAGTTCTCTTTACCACCTTCAGAGTGCCATACGCGGTGCTCAGAGACAGAGGTGCACAGTTTTGGTGTTTCTTGCTGGCTGACTTGAGCGTCAGAGTGCAAACGGCCGCTAGGGCGCCTCTTTGTCCTCTTTTTTGCAGGAATCCACAGGTAATCAGTGGGAAGGAGACCCTAGCTGACGGCTGAGGTCGCGCACGAAGACGTCCCAGTCAACCGGACGGAACATTTGGCGCCCACCGTGGGGCCGATATAAAACATCAGTCCCATCACAAGTTCGAGAAAATCTACCAGGTTAGAGTAACGTTGGAGGAGGTTAGAGTGACAATGGCCCCCACCAGACGAAGTACAGCACGCGCAGCCCCAACAGAACTATCCATGCAACAGGTCCTGGAGATAATGAGGGGGTTGCAACAGGATATGGCGGAGTCGAAACTGGAACAGGAACGCATGCAGGCAGATCTCGATGCCTCGCATGAGCGGAATGAAGAGCTCCACCGCGTAAATGAGGAGTTGCGCCAGGGCCTGAGAAATGATCGGAGGCGGCATGGACACAACGAGATGGAGAACCATTCCCCACCCAGGGAGTTTTCCACTTCCTTCTCGCAGGAGATTCTAGATGCAGTGATCCCGAACACGTTCGTGGGGCCCAAGGTGATCTTCACCGGGATGGAGGACCCGGAGACGCACCTTGCTGTATTTCACACACAGATGGTCCTGGTAGGCGGTTCTGACACCGCCAAGTGCAAGCTCTTTATGAGCACCCTGACTGGGATGGCTATGGACTGGTTCATCAGCCTCCCGGACAGTCATATCACATCTTTCCCCCAATTGTCACGATTGTTATGGGAACAATACTTAGCAAACAAGGCCCCGCCGCCAGTCTCCTACGATTTGTTTGATGTGAAGCAGTATCAAGGGGAGACCTTGAAGGAATACATCAATCGATTCGGGGCCCAGGTCGTGAAGGTTGGTACGACAGAGGAGCCTATGATCGTGTACGCGTTCGTGAAAGGCGTATGCCCTGGTCTTTTTGGAGAATCCATCATTCGCAACCGCCCTAGGACTTTCGCTGAGCTACGGCGTAGGGCGGTAGAACATATTGCTTCTGAAGGGGAGGTGTGTGTGAAGCGCACCAGCGTCGTACCCTCACACCCGAGGGGACCGGCGCGAGCTCAACCCGTCAGGGTCAATGAGACCACGACGGGAAGAAAGAAACCAGAGGCGAGACGCCCCTATGAGGCCAGAAAGCCCCAGCCCCGGGGTCCAGCAGGAGGCGATCGCCCGGCCAGAGAAAGAGTGAGACCGGCGAGGTACAATTTTGTGGTAGAGCTGAAGGACCTGATCGCCGTGCCTAATATAGCCGAGAGGCTGAGGCGACCGGCGAAGACTGACAAGGTGTTAGGGCCTCGCAAAGACTCTTGGTGCGAGTTCCACGAGGCTTTCGGGCACCACATTGATAACTGCCTGTCGTTGGGTTACCAGCTAGATGAGCTGGTGAGAACTGGGTTTTTGAAGGATTATGTTGCGGAGCCCGCAACGACCGCCACCTTGCCGCCGCCGGCGGAAGAACCAGCACACGAGATGCCTGTGCTTAGCGAGGTCCACACCATTGCTGGAGGTTTTTCCGGCGGGGACCCACCGCCTCCCAACGGAAGAAATACGCGAGGGGGGTCAATTCAATCGAAGAGAGACTCTCGGGTGAGCCATGGGAGTCGGATCTCCGAGATGTGGTACCCCACGACAACGACCCCGTTGTCATCTCAGTCGTCACAGCTGGCTGAAAGGTGCACAGGGTGCTTGTCGACCAAGGAAGTTCGGCAGACGTCATGTTCTTGTCGACATTTAATAAGTTACGGTTGTCCCCCGACCTGTTGAGGCCCTACACGGGGTGCCTGTATGGGTTTGCGGATAACCAGGTGGAAGTCCGGGGCTACCTGGAGCTGAGGACTACGTTCACGGATGGAGAGGCCTCCCGTACCGAAAGCATCCGGTACCTGGTCGTGAACGCCAACTCCGCCTACAATATTTTGTTGGGCAGACCGGCGTTAAACCGCTTGAACGCGGTGTCCTCCACACGCCACATGAAGATGAAGCTGTCGGACCTCAGTGGTAAGGTGATAGTCATCAAGTCAGATCAGGAGGAGGCGAGGAAATGCTATGAGAACAGCCTGAAAACGAAGAGAGGCGTTTTCATGGTATATGAACGTCCGCCGAGCGCGGACACGACGATGATTGAGGCGACGCCCGCGGGGCCGACGCTTATTGAGGCCATACCGGCGAGGGCGACGCCCGAAGCAGACGCCCCCATGGAGGAAGGTCCTAACGACGCGGCGCCCGTGGAAGAGGCGGCGCCCGTCGAGGATGACAGCAGGGAATCGCCAGCGGCTAACGCCGTAGAAAGGGAGATTGGCGGCAAGACATTCAAGTTAGGAAGTTTGCTGAGCTCGGAAGAACAGGAAGGCGTGGTAGAGGTGATTTCGCGCCACCTGGATGCCTTCGCATGGTCCGCCTCGGACATGCCCGGCATCGACCCTGATTTCCTGTGTCACCACCTCAGCATGGACGCCACGGTCCACCCCGTGCGCCAGAGAAGGAGAAAGTTCAATGAGCAGCGACAGCAGGTGGTGAAGGACGAAACGCAAAAGTTGTTGAATGCTGGCCACATCAGGGAGATTCAATACCCTGAGTGGCTGGCCAATGTCGTCTTGGTGAAAAAGGCGAATGGAAAGTGGAGGATGTGCGTGGACTTCACAGACCTGAATAAGGCGTGTCCAAAGGACTCATACCCGCTGCCCAACATCGACGCCTTGGTGGACAGTGCGTCCGGCAGCAAGGTGCTGAGTTTCCTGGACGCCTTCTCAGGGTACAACCAGATCAAGATGCACCCAAGAGATGAGAACAAAACTGCATTCATGACTGAGACTTGCAGTTACTGCTATAAGGTAATGCCTTTTGGGCTGAAAAACGCGGGCGCCACGTACCAGAGGTTAATGGACAAGGTCCTGGCGCCCATGCTCGGGAGGAATGTGTACGCCTATGTAGACGACATGGTGGTGGCGTCGCAGGATAGGGCGCAGCACATGGCGGATCTGGAAGAGTTGTTCGTCACAATATCCAAGTACCGCCTCAAGTTAAACCCTGAGAAGTGTGTTTTCGGGGTGGAGGCCGGTAAGTTCTTGCGTTTTATGCTCACAGAGAGGGGAATAGAGGCGAACCCCGACAAATGCGCGGCGATTATCGCCATGCGAAGCCCGACGTCGGTCAAGGAAGTGCAACAGCTGACAGGTCGGATGGCGGCGCTCTCAAGGTTTGTTTCCGCTGGGGGAGAGAAGGGGCATCCATATTTCCAGTGCCTCAAGAGAAACAGTCGTTTTGCATGGACTGATGAATGCGAAGCGGCTTTCATTAAGCTGAAGGAGTACCTGGCGACGCCACCGGTCCTCTGCAAACCGGTAACGGGTGTGCCCCTCCGGGTGTGCCTCAAGAGAAACAGTCGTTTTGCATGGACTGATGAATGCTCCTGGCCAAGGAGATGGGCGCGCAGAACCTCCTGGTGAAAAGTGACTCCCAGCTGATTACGGGGCAGGTGTCGGGTGAGTTCCAGGCGAAGGACCCACAGATGGCGGCGTATCTGAAATACGTCCAGTTGTTAAAGGGAGCATTCAACGCTCTTGAGCTGATACATGTCCCGAGGGAGCAGAATGCCAGAGCTGACCTGCTTGCAAAGCTGGCCAGCTCAGGCAAGGGGGGTAGACAGAGGACGGTGATCCAAGAGATTCTCAAAGCTCCGCGTAGATTCGTGGAAGACAACAAAGTGGATGTCCTCCAGATTTATACAACAAGGGGAAGGCCGAGGAGTCATTGCTCTTTGACCCAAGATACGCAGAGGGCGCCCCGCATCAGCACGTACGCGGATGTGCCAGAGGGAGAGCACTTGCAGGTATGCGTTTTGACCGAAGGAGATACCTGGATGACGCCCTACAAGCGATACCTGGCGGATGGGGCTCTCCCAGTGGAGCCCGAAGAGGGTAAAAAGATCAAAAGAAATGCCGCAAGATATACTCTGGTGGATGGGGTGCTGTTCAGGCACGGTTTCACTCACCCTATCCTAACGTGCGTCAGTGGCGACGAGTGCACCAGGATAATGGCGGAGCTACACGAAGGCATCTGCGGGAGCCACGTAGGGGGAAGGTCCCTAGCCTCCAAGGTAATACGCGCAGGTTTCTTCTGGCCAACGGTAAAAGAGGACTGCGCACGACACGCCCGGCTGCAGACAATGCCAAAAGCACTCCGACTGGCACAAGGCGCCGCCGGAAGAATTGCGATCCATATACAGCCCGTGGCCTTTCCATACATGGGGAATCGACATCCTGGGCCCGTTCCCACTGGCAATCAGGCAGATGAAGTATTTGATCGTCGCTATCGAATACTTCACCAAGTGGATAGAGGCAGAGCCCGTAGCACAGATCACTGCGCACAAGGTACAACATTTTGTGTGGAAGAACATTGTGTGCCTCTTTGGCGTACCTAGGCGTTTGATATCCGATAACGGGACCCAGTTTTCCAGTCAGCAGTTGAGAAATCTGTGCGCTGAGGTAGGAATCAAACAAGTGTTCGCATCGGTTGAGCACCCCCAGACCAACGGACAAGTGAAGTCAGCAAACAGAGTCCTGCTGAGGGGGTTAAAGAGAAGATTAGAGAAAGCCAAAGGGGCGTGGGCGGAAGAGGTACCAAGGATCGTATGGGCATACCACACCACGCCCCAATCCTCTACTATGGAGACGCCTTTCAGTTTGGTGTACAGGTCGGACGCGATGATTCCGGTAGAAATACATGAAAGCTCACCACGTTTTCAGAACTTTGTGGTGGAGGAATCCAATGAAGAAAGGCGGGTAAACCTGGATCTACTAGATGAGGCCAGAGAAGAAGCCAGAATCAAAGCTGAAGCATTGAAGAGAAGAGTAGAGCGACAATACAGCTCTAAGGTAAAGCCGCGCGCAGTTTCAGATTGGCGACCTGGTTATGAGGAAGGCTCACCCATACGAGTTGGAGAATAAGCTGTCTCCCAAGTGGACCGGACCCTTCAGAGTTACTGAGGCTAAGGGCAACGGTTCATACAACCTAGAGACCTTGGAGGGGGGTCCCATCCCACACAGTTGGAATGCAGCCAACTTAAAATTTTATTTCAGTTGACTTATGTAAGCAATTATGTAACACTTTAGTTGAAGGGGACACTCTTTTTCCCTCTCGGGGGTTTTTTTAATGAGGTCACCCAAATAAAAGGTAAAACCAGTTTGAGAAAAAGAAGTGCCTTGGCTTTCAGCCTTTATCTTTCTCCGTTTGAAGTAATGTGAGGCGTCGCCAAGAGAGAAGGCGTTGCCTAAGTCAAGGCGTCGCCAAGAACGGAGGCGTCGCCTAGGTGAAGGCGTCGCCAAGAAAGAGGGTGTCGCCGAGAAAGAAGGCGTTGAGGAACATGACGAAGGAAAAGCGCACAATATGCGAAACGTATGCAGAGTAAAGCGACGTTGCAAAAAATCAAGTATGATACAGAAAAGTCAATGTTACAAGCAATGTTCGATACAATGGGAGTAGCGCAAATAGCGCAAATATTACAACTCATGCAAATCACAAAGAGAGCCCCTTTTCAGTGGCCATCGGACTCAGCACTGGAGGAAGACGAAGCCCTGATCCCAGCCCGCAGAACTCGAGTAAGTCGTGTCCTCCTCTCTTGGTTTATTTTCGAGCCTGCACCAAGGGAGATAAATGTGTCAGAGACACCATGAAGCAAGACATGCACAGTTAGAAAGCAATAAAAGCCGAATTTTCTAGGGCAATGACTCTTGCATATGTACTTTTCGAGAGTTCCAGCGTTGAACTCCAAGCTGATCAAAGTGGCAGAGTCAAAACCTCCCGCCTCAGCAAGAATCCGGCAAGCTATTTGATCACTTGGAGCTAGCTTCTTGAAGGGTTTGGTTTTGAGGGCCCTCGCCTCTCTCACCCAGTACAGCGGGAACCCATCCAGAGCGTCGGGAACAAGGTCAGTGCAGCAGATCTTGAAGAACCGGCCTTTCCACCCGGTGAACGAGTTTTGGAAGGGTGTGAGGAGAACTCTCCCGGGAACGTTACTGAGAGTTACCCAGAGGTTGTGCCTCTGCCTCTTCACCTCAAAGAAGTGAAGAAAGAGGTCAACCGAGGGCGCACAACCCAGAAACCCGAAGAGGATGTCGAAGGCTTTGACAAAGGCCCAGCTGTTGGGGTATAACTGGGCCGGAGCGACATTGATCTCCGACAGCAGTTCCTTCTCGAACCGGGAGAAGGGCAGGCGCACGCCAACGGTCTTGAACACCACCTGGTAAAAGTAGAAGAAGGGGACCCCTTCGTTGGCCCGTTCGTCACCACATACTGGCTCCCCTAGAGTGCAAGGGAGCACAGCAATGTCCTCGTCATGCCTCATCGCGAAGGCCCGGTGATCATAGGAACATGAATCCCTTTTATGTTCCCTTATGGCCCTGGTAGCGAGTAAGCATGAACATTCGTCAAGAAGTTCACTCGAAGCCAAAGGGTACACGTCCTTGGGACTGACCTGGGGGAGGTAGCATGAGAGGACATTCTTTAACAAGATCCGGGATTGTCAAAGGTGTATGGCCTGCCGGAAATGCAAGAGTCGAGCGATGGGAGCGAATGCTGGAAGAACCCTTTGTGAGAGAAGAAAGGGTGCAAGAAGAAAGGGTGCAAGAAGAAAAGGTGCAAGAAGAGAGAGTGTAAGTGGGTTACGAAGAGTGCAGAAATGATGAGAACAGTTTCAGAGTTTGAAGAGTTAAATAAAGCGGTTAAAGCGCCAAACGACGCGAATGGATGCACCGCACGATCGAGCCACGTGGCAGCAGATGGAAGGTTGGCCCTGGCATCCTTGGTTGGACTCAGAACACGTCGTATCGACAGAATCCCGATGGTACGATGCGCCGTCGAAAGTGGATCAGGGGCACAGTAGGAGTCAGGATCAAATTGAATGACTGGACGTCCCATCAGCCATACAAGAAGCGCCACGTGGATCAAGTCGAATGACTGAAAGTCCCATCAGCCATACAAGAAGCGCCACGTGGATCAAGTCGAATGACTGAACGTTCCATCAGCTATACAAGAAGCGCCACGTGGAAGACACGGGAAGGACCTTGAGCTCTTCGCTATCCCTAGGCATCGACCAAGCCCAAGGTCAAAGTCAATGTCAAGGTAAGGACGACGCCCAAGGCGACGCTAGCATGAGACGCCCGAGGCGTCGCCTGGAAAGACATAAAGTACGACGCCAGCGTGAGACGTCGCGGGCGTCGCCCACCAAAATATTAGCGAGTTTGCCTCCCCGATACCCACAGGTAGGAAAGACTGTGGAGGGAGACGAAGTCGAAGAGGGCGAAGTTAGTTACTGGCGCCGCCTCCCCGATACCCACAGGTAGGAAAGACTGTGGAGGGAAACGGAACCGCCAAAACGCCAGCGAATCACTAGCAGGGCGTTCCCCGATACCTATGGGTAGGAAAGACCATGGAGGGAACGACCCCCCCCCCCCCAAAGCACTCTGCGTTTCAGACACCCGAGGACGATACGGCGTTGCGGTGGCAGGCCTCTCCTCAGGCGTGGGCGTCGGGCGCTAAGGATCAAGGGAAGGACCGTTTGGGTGTTAGAGACACCCCATGGACGATACGGCTCCATTAGGTGAGCCTCTCCATGGGCGTGGGCACTGGCGCGTGACCTTTCCCGGGCCTACAAGGCCGCCCAACGAAGTGAAAGAAGCGAGTATAATGCAAGCAAAACAACCAAGGCACAAGAAGGCAAAGGATGAGAATAAAATCACACGGGCAGAATTCTATGTCGCGAGGACACGAAAGTAATCATAACAAAATCTCAGAGTTGTAGCGAGCGTGCAGACAGTTCAAAGAATTACAAGTTTAACAGAGAGAGTCAAAAACGAAGGTAAAGTGTAACAGGAGTAAAAGCTTGAAAGGTAAAGGTGGCGGGTGAGAGACAGCGATTCAGTCATCCAAGTCCATAGGCACGACCTTCCCGTCGACGACATGGTGTGTGGGGTCGCAGTTTGAAATATTGATGCCAGGGTTCTCGCAGGACGCCTGAGTCAAAGCCACTTGGAAGCCCTCTTCAAACGCGCCCGCCATCTCCCCAGTCAATTCTTGGACCTCCCCCTCTAGTTCCGCAACCCTAGAGTCCTTGGACGTTAATTGCTTCTCCAGAAATTCCTTCTCCACGCGGAGCTTGTTAGCCTCGGCTTGGAGAAGGCTCAAGGCTTCAACCTTCGCGGCCAAGACGCCCTCCCTCTCACCTAGTTTTTGCCTCCACGCGGCCTCCAGTTCTTCAACTTTTCTTCGCTGCACTTCGGAGGCAAGAGCCGCCTCTTGGAGGCCAATGTTCTGGATTTGGTAGGAGGTGAACTAGGATAGTTGATCGGCGTGCGCCTGTTCAAGTTCTCGCGCGTACGCCTCAGCCCCCTCCCTACCCTCATGGGCCAGTTTTAGCAAAGATTGGGAAGCTTCCTCCTTGAGCCCCCAGTTTTGTTTCTCCTCCTTCAACGCCCCCACCTCTTGACCCAGCTTGCGGAGAGCCTCCCTCCCTTTGATAGCGTTTCGAGCCTGGGTGCGCCACTTGAGTGCCACCGCCAGAAATGCCCCCATGTAATAAGGCATGCCTCTCCCCTTTAAAGGACCAGTTGGCGACATTCCTTCGGTGAAACCCTGCGTCAACTCCCTATGGACGGGACGAGGAATTCGGGATTTGCGAGAAGTCGAAGCAGGGACTGGTACAGGAGGGGCGGAACCCAAGGCCTCAGCTGCGTCCTGATGCGGCAACGGCGAGAGCGGAGGAACCGAGTCAATCCTTTCTTCTCGTTCCTCGTGGGCTGGTGGAGGTCAAGGTGATGTAGCACTAGGAGGGTCGTCCCTGAGAGAGCTCCCACCACCAGGAGACGCGGCTGATGGGGCAGGAAGGCCCGTAGCCCTCCTCTTATGGGAAACCAGGGCAGTACCCGAGTCTTCGCTGTCAGAATCTACTATCAGCACCCTTTTTCCTTTGTTGGGGCGTGCTGGGGCAGGGGTCGACGCCATGGCTAATGGAACCGCGGCAATGGGAGGAGGAGAAGCAGACGGTGGAGGAGTCGGCAGGGAAGCGACGGTGGGCACGTCAGAGGCGACGACGTCCCCACCCTCTTTGGCAGATTTTGCTTTCTTCAAAAATTTGGCAAGAGCAAGCCGCCTCGTAGAAGTCATCACTGAACCTGCAGCAGCAAAGAATAGTAGAGCAAAGATTAATTTAGATAAAGCAGAAGGGGAGTGTTATAACCAGGCACGCGCAGATAACCACAAGGGTTCAAGCAAGCAAATGAATCCGTATAACCACAACAGCTAATGCAGTGTAAATAATCAAGGGCAGATACCAAAGTAGGTAGAGAGCCCATGAGCGTTAAATTCGTTTGCGATGAGTTTGGCGGTATCGAAGACTACCCCCAGTCCCGCCAAGGCTTTGCACACGTCCCGATCGGCTGGGGCGAGCTCATCCAAAGCCAGGGCCTTCATGGTTATGGGCTTATCCGTCCAGTATAGGGGAAAGCCCTCTAGGACGGTAGGATCGCGCTTGGTCACACGTACTTTGAAGAACTTCCCTTTCCATCCTTTGAACGAATTTTGGAAGAGGGTAAGGATGATGCGCCCGGCGATGCCAGAAAAGCTCATCCATAGGCTCTTCCCCTGTTTCTTTACCTCGAAAAAGTGAAGAAAAACGTCTACGGAAGAGGGGACACCTAGATATCCGCAGAGAATCGAAACCCCCTTACGAAAGCCCAACTGTTGGGGTGGAGCTGGGCTGGGGCGGTGTTTATCTCTGTAAGCAGTTCTTTCTCAAAGGAAGTAAGAGGCAGACGCAGGCCCACTCTCTTGAGTACCATTTGATAAAGGAAGAAGAAGGGGCTTCCCCCAGTGTCTCTTGAGTCCACACAAACGGGCATCCCAGGTCTCACCCGGCATACCAGGACGTGGGAGTCGTGATTTTCATGGAAGGCGTTGAAATTATAACGCGCAGGGTCCCCCCTGTGAGCCTCCACGTCCTCAACAGAGTTTAGGGTGGAGCATTCATCGAGGAGATCGTCGGGGGCCCAGTCGTATTCGCCTTTATAGTAAGACTTAGGGAGCGGGGGAGGCGCGGCGGTCTTAGTTTTCGCCATTGATGCAAGAGCTGAAGAGTAAAAGAGAAAAGAAAGGGTTCAGAGAAAAAGGGTTTGGAGAAGAAAAGGGGAAAAAATGGAGGAATCCTAGGAGAACCCTACCCACACGAGAGAAAAGGGGAACGAGAGGAACGAAGAAGCATACAAACGATATCCAAAGAAATGCAGTAACATGGACAGTCCTAGGCAGTTCATGCAGTAAAGGGAATTATCAAGGAGAGGAAGAACCGTACCTTTGGGGGTTGAAGGGCGTGGAGAGCGGACGCACGAAAGAGCAGGGGTCGCGAGAGAAGGGATTCAAAGAAGATGAACAGTGAGGAAGGGCAGAGAAAGTGGATGTAACAGTGGTTCCAAGTGCGGGGTTTGGGTAACTTAAACATTACGAGGAGCGCGAGGGACAACAAATGATGACCGTGCGATGATGTCGCGTGTTGCAGGATTAAGCGCTCAAGGGGAGCGCAAGAGGTTCTTAAGGATGACCGTGCGATGAACCACGTGGCACGCGATTAAGCCTGGCCCCAAAAAGTGTTGCTTTCCCCGTTTCAGAGGATGTCCAATCAACCATTAAGAGCACCCTAAGGGTTCACGTCAATGGTTTCAAGGTTGCTACGTCAACAAGAATGACACGTCACTGGGTGCCACGTGGATGGCGTGGGCGAAGCCTTAGTCTTTTCGCTGAAGACAAGTCATCAGCCTAAGACTGGGGGGCTTGTGTACCGTCCCGTATCCGGGCATTGACGAAGTCAAGGTCAAAGTCAACGTAAAGGTCAAAGTCAACGTCAAGCGTCGCCAAGGTAAGGCGTCGCCCGGGTAAGGCGTCGCCCAACAGGGCACCGTCGAGATAGGGCGCCGCCCAACTGGGTGCCGCCAAGATGGAATAACACAAGGGCAAGGTGACCACAGCGTTGCTCCCCGATACCCATGGGTAGGAAAGACCATGGAGGGGGCGACGCCGTGGGAAGGCACCAAACCCTGGGTAACCAGGGAATAGTAATAAAGAGGAGAGAAAGGTGGCTTCAAGGCCATAGTAACAACACCAGTGTAGGGCAGCCTGACTCGTGAAGTACCCCTACCGCCCCAGAGACGCCTTTGGGACAAATACGACTCAAGAGGAAGGTCACGCCCAAGGTAGCCGGGTGCAGGGTACAAGAGGAAGGCAGATACGCTCTCAAAGTGAGTGACTAGATGATTGGGGGCATGAGTTGGCACCCAAAAAGTCACCTCTAGCGCAGTAGCACTCCCAGGCAGGAGGACTCACACGTAGAAACGTCCCCAGATGGGCAGAAACGCCCCCAGATGGGGTCATGGCGTCGTGAGGCCCTCCACGTGTACGACAGCCAGGTCAGAATAGAAACACCCCTTAGTCAGGTGTTAGGTAATTAAAGTCATTCAATACAGTTTCCGTTTCGAGCGTTCAGGTACTATAATGGCTCCCAAGCGTTTCAACATCTTAAATGCGCTACATTTTCTAATTAGACACGCTGATTGAGTGCGTTACGTTTGTGATTAAAGGCGCTTTAAGGCGCTTTAAATGCTTGGGTAGTTTAAATAGCGCGGAGAATGTTGGGAACGGGGTTCGAACTTTGGGCAAATTTACCAGAACTCTCTAGTTGCTTGCTCGTGCCTTGAGGTTACGTACAAGGGACTGGAGAAAGATCTTTGCCTGAGGGAGAAAAACACACACACGATACACAGTTCTCTTTACCACCTTCAGAGTGCCATACGCGGTGCTCAGAGACGGAGGTGCACAGTTTTGGTGTTTCTTGCTGGCTGACTTGAGCGTCGGAGTGCAAACGGCCGCTAGGGCGCCTCTTTGTCCTCTTTTTTGCAGGAATCCACAGGTAATCAGTGGGAAGGAGACCCTAGCTGACGGGTGAGGTCGCGCACGAAGACGTCCTAGTCAACCGGACGGAACAGGTCTAAATATTTGTTTTGAAACTGCTGTGTTTTTTATCCTTTGGTGCCTTTTTATTTTTTAGCTTGAGTTCATATTTGTGTTTAGATCTACACAAATTCCTTTTCATCAATTCCATTGTGTTTATCTTTTGGTCTCTTGCTATTTTTTCCAGTTTTTACAGAATCCCCTGTTTTACATAACTCTGTGCTGGCTGTTTTGCTTAAGAAAATTATTTTCCCACATAGGAAATTTTTGATTCTCTGGATTATGCAAGATTGAGGTGTTACAGAAAAGACAAAAAAAGAATCAACTCAAAAGAGTCAATAGAAAAAAAATGATAAATATTATAAAAACAGTGTGCAAATTTGGGCGCTACAGTTGGCGTAACTGAACACTGATTTTGAAAAATTTATTAAAAAAAATGGTTCATGCTTTTGGAGTGAAACCAACGCCAGAATTTAGTTGAGATCTTGAATATTTTGCATATAAATTTTCAGAAGCAAATCTTAAAAGGGCTGCTCAGCATAAATCGGGGAAAATCACACTCTCTGACCCACAACAATTTTTCAGTGGTGTTGTTTTTGATTTTGAAATCTATTCTAGTGCTATTCTTAGGATCCATTTTGTGTACCTACCTTTATTTGAGTACCTTTATTTGCTTGTCTAATATTTCTTGGAACTCTTTCTAGTTGTCACAATTTAACTCCATTTGTGTGGTACTCTTTGGCCTCTAAGTTTGGTGCTGGATTGATTCTCAATTGGTGCTTATTTGAGTGGAAATTTGACTTGAGTGAGGTCTAGTTTTCTTGATAGGTGCTGGATTGGAGAATTAAGTCCCTAATTCTAAGAGGAACAAAGGCAAAGGCAGAAACAAATACTTATCAAAAACACCACAAACACTTGGAGGGCCCAACAAAGACAAGACAACCAAGGAAGTGCCAATAGCAAAAAAAAAAGATCAACAAAGGGAGTTTTCTTAATTTTTTTTGCAACTTAACTTGTGTTAATTACTTCTTTAATTACGTGATTAGACGGTGAGTGTGTCTTCAAGGGCTCCAAGTGTTCAAGAAGCCTCACCTAGGGCCGACTAGTGTAGAACTATTTAGTTTAGCAATTGTTAATTGTTTTAATTGTATCTCTTGCTTAATTGGTTTCGCTTTTTCAAATTATGTTGCTTTGTTAAGCTTTGTTAATCTTTGCTTGGTTAATTAGTTAGCTTGCATTGTTTTCTTGCATTAAAATCTGATTTCTCTACTTAATTGTGTTCTAAGTGGTTTACTAAGAGAAAGCTTTGTGTGAAGACATTGAGGGATAGTTTTTGGCTAAGGCAAAGGCTTGGTATTTAAGTAGTCCACTATGACTCACCTCCCTTACCTGGAAAACTATCTTCTTTGACTTTCCTAAATTTTCTCAAGGTAAAATACTTGTATACACAAAGCTTTAGTCATGTCGTCTTCTTCTCATTCTCCAAAGTCTATTGAAAGTAAAATCTATAAAAACTCTTTTGAAAGAAGTTTCACAAGCTGTGCAAATGATTTCTTTTAGACAATTGGAGAATGAGACTAAAATTAATGAGTTGACTAGAGCCCAAGAAGAGAAGTCACTAAAATAAAAAAAATATCATACTCATGCATCTAAAAGTAATGAGTCTCTAGGGGAGGGGAGCCTTAGAATCAATGACTATTACCAACCACCACCTAGAAGAAATAGGCAAAGGGAGCAAGAGGGGCCAAGGGAGGTTAGAGTAGACCTACCTCACTTCCATGGTAAGGAGAATGTAGAAATCTACCTAGATTGGGAGATGAAAGTAGAACAACTCTTTGCTTGCCATAGGGTGAGTGAAGAACGCAAGGTACCCCTAGCCGCCCTTAGCTTCCAAGGGAACGCCATGTATTGGTGGACCTCTCTTGAAGAGAAAGACGTCTTCATAGGGAACCTCCCATTACGTATTGGAATGACCTTAGGGGAGCCCTAAGACGTTGCCACATACCTTCCTACTACCATAGGGAGTTAATGGACAAGCTCCAAAGACTTTAACAAAAGAACATGAGTGTGGAAGAGTATAGGCAGAAAATTGAGCTCTACATGATGAGAGCATCCATTAGGGAAGAGGTGGACACCACCATAGCTAGGTTCCTTAGTTGATGAGAATCAAATAAAGGAGGCTTTTATTAAGAATCTTGTTCTATGTGGCTATTGGAATCACATCATTAGTGGCCTATCACTTGAGATAAGAGATAAGGTAGAACTCCTTCCCTACCAAGACTTGAATGACTTGGTTCAACTTTGCATTAAAGTTGAACAACAAATCTTGCGCAAAACTTCAAGTCAAAGGGTGAGTTCCTACTCTAGCTTTTATCCCAAGAAAGAATATAGAAGGGAGGGTAGCACATCAAAAGAAAAACAAAAAGAACCTACCAAACCCTTAACCAAAGAGACCTCCACCCCACCCATCCGAGCTAGAGATGTTAAGTGTTTTAAGTGCTATGGTAGAGGGCATGTGCAAGCACAATGCCCAAACCAAAGGACTTTGTTTTTAAAGGGTGTAGATGAATACACTAGTGGCGAGGATGAGCCTAGCAAGAGAGAGGAAGGGGTAGAGGATGAGAGGGTAGCTCCACTAGAGGGAGAATTGCTTATGATTAGGAGAACCCTCAACAATCACCCTAGCACATCCATAGAAACACAAAGAGAGAACATATTCCATACAAGATGCAATGTTTTAGAAAACATATGTTCCCTCATTGTGTATAGTGGATCTAGTTGTAATTGTTCTAATGCTAGAATGGTGGAAAAGCTTAATCTACAAGTAGTTCCTCAACCAAAACCTTACAAATTGCAATGGCTTAATGAAAATGGGGAACTAAGTGTAGATAAGCAAGTGGAAATCAAGTTTTCCATAGGGAACTACAAAGTCAAAGTTTTATGTGATGTAGTGCCTATGGAAGCTTGCCACATCTTATTAGGGAGACCATGGCAATTTGACAAGAAAACCTTGCATGATGGTCTCACTAACGAGATTTCCTTCACCCACAAGCATAAGAAATTTGTACTTAGTCCTTTACCACATTCTCAAGTGGTGAAAGACCAAATACAAATGAAACATAAGAGAGATGAGGAAAATAAAAAAAGAGCACTAGAAAAAGAGAAAATCCTTGGGGATAGGAAGGCGTGGGAGAAGAGTGTTCCTTCCCACAAGGTTGCTCAACAAGAAAAGCCTTTTGAAAACGTTTTGGAAAATTTGCTTCTTGTTGAACAACCAAGCCTAGTCTTTTGTAAAGGAACACTTACATGCACTGCCACAAGTAATGAACTCATGAATCTACCTCCTCAAATAGAAAAACTTTTAAGTGAATTTGATGATATATTCTCTAATGAGGAACCCATTGGACTCCCTCCCATTAGAGGTATAGAACATCAAATTGACTTCATTCCGGGGGCAAGCCTACCAAATAGGTCCGCTTATAGAACAAACCCCGAGGAAACCAAGGAGATAGAATCACAAGTTCAAGACTTGTTGGAGAAGAGTTGGGTTCAAAAGAGCCTAAGCCCTTGTGCTGTACCTGTCTTGTTGGTGCCCAAAAAGGATGGAAAATGGCGCATGTGTTGTGATTGTCAAGCAATCAACAACATCACCATCAAGTATAGGCATCCAATCCCAAGGCTTGATGATATGCTTGATGAACTATATGGGTCAACCATATTCTCCAAAATTGACCTTAAAAGTGGATACCACCAAATTAGAATCAAAGAGGGTGATGAATGGAAAACCGCTTTTAAGACCAAATTTGGATTATATGAGTGGTTGGTGATGCCCTTTGGGCTCACTAACGCCCCTAGTACATTCATGAGGCTCATGAATCATACCTTGAGAGATTGCATAGGTAAATATGTAGTAGTTTATTTTGATGATATCCTAGTGTACAGCAAAACCTTAGAAGACCATCTAAGTCACCTTAGGGAAGTTCTTCTAGTGCTTAGGAAAAATAGTCCTTTTGCTAATAGGGATAAGTGTACCTTTTGTGTAGATAGTGTAGTTTTCTTATGTTTCATAGTTAACCAAAGGGGGTGCATGTTGACCCCGAGAAAATCAAAGCCATCCGAGAGTGGCCCACTCCACAAAATGTAAGTGATGTAAAGAGTTTTCATGGGTTAGCTAGCTTCTATAGAAGGTTTGTGCCTAATTTTTCAAGTCTAGCTTCTCCTTTGAATGAACTTGTAAAAAAAGATGTTGCATTTTGTTGGAATGATAAGCATGAGCAAGCCTTCCAAAGGCTAAAGGCTCAACTCACCAATGCACCAATTCTAGCTCTTCCAAATTTTTCCAAAACTTTTGAGATAGAATGTGATGCATCGGGAGTAGGCATAGGTGCGGTATTGTTGCAAGGTGGACACCCCATTGCATATTTTAGTGAAAAACTCCATGGTGCCACCCTCAACTATCCCACCTATGACAAAGAGCTCTATGCTCTTGTGCGAGCCCTAAAGACTTGGGAACACTACCTTGTGTCCAAAGAATTTGTCATCCATAGTGATCAAGAGTCTTTAAAATATTTAAAGGGCCAACACAAGCTCAACAAGAGACATGCTAAATGGATGGAGTTTCTTGAACAATTTCCTTATGTAATCAAATACAAGAAAGGAAGCACCAATATAGTGGCCGATACTCTTTCAAGGCGGCATACACTCTTTTCAAAATTGGGTGCCCAAATTCTTGGATTTGATCACATAAGAGATCTTTACCAAGAAGATCAAGAACTTTCATCCATCTATGCCCAATGTCAACATAGAGCGCAAAGAGGTTACTATGTGTCCGAGGGATATCTCTTTAAAGAAGGAAAACTTTGCATTCCCCAAGGCACACATAGGAAACTCCTTGTCAAAGAATCACATGAGGGGGGACTCATGGGCCATTTTGGAGTTGATAAGACTCTAGATCTTTTGAAAGAAAAATTTTGTTGGCCACACATGAGAAAAGATGTCCAAAGACATTGTTCTAGATGCATCTCATGTTTAAAAGCAAAGTCTAGAACAATGCCTCATGGACTCTACACCCCTTTGCCGATTGCAAATGCTCCTTGGGAAGACATTAGCATGGACTTCATTTTAGGACTCCCTAGGACTGTAAGAGGCCATGACTCTATCTTTGTGGTAGTGGACCGTTTTAGCAAAATGTCCCATTTTATTCCTTGCCACAAGGTAGATGATGCTCAAAATATTTCTAGACTCTTCTTTAGAGAAGTGGTGAGACTTCATGGTCTCCCTAGAAGTATAGTATCCGATAGAGATCCAAAGTTCATAAGCCACTTTTGGAAAACTCTTTGGGGCAAACTTGAAACAAGACTACAATTTTCAACTTCTTGTCATCCTCAAACGGATGGCCAAACCAAAGTAGTCAATAGATCTCTTGGGACTATGCTTAGGGCTATCATGAAGGGAAACCATAAATCTTGGGATGAGTATCTTCCCCACATTGAGTTTGCTTACAATCGAGTAGTCCACAAGACTACTAATGCTTCTCCTTTTGAAGTAGTATATGGATTTAATCCTCTCACACCTATGGATTTGTTACCTCTTCCTAATCCACAAGAATTTGTGCATAAGGAAGGAGTACTCAAAGCCGACTTTGTGAAGAAAATGCATGAGAAGATTAAACTCCAAATACAACAACAAAATGAGAAGTACACAAAATACAACAATAAAGGGAAAAAAGAAATAATTTTTGAGGAAGGAGACTTAGTTTGGCTTCACCTTCACAAAGATAGATTTCCAACTCAAAGGAAGTCCAAACTAAGTCCCCAAGGTGATGGACCCTTTCAAGTCCTCAAGCGAGTCAATAACAATGCATACAAATTGGACCTACCTCTTGAATATGGAGTACATGACACATTTAATGTAATTGACCTTTCTCCATTTGTAGGTACCAATGACGACGAGGACGAGCTGGATTTGAGAACAAATCCTTTCCAAGGGGGAGGGGATAATGGAGGAGGGCCAAGCTCACCACACTATGAAAGCCAAGTTCCAAGTCTAGACCGTCTAGACCCATGTGGGGAGCGTCTAGACTCAAGAAGAGAGCGTCTAGCACAAGATGAGGGGCGGCTACAAAAGGAGCGTCTAGGAGGAAGCCTAGACCGTCTAGGACCTATCACTAGGTCCATGACCAAGCACCTTCACGCACAAATGGGTCAAGCAACGGATTGGAGGGAGAAGAACTTATACATGCTACATGGAGGCCCATTAGGGATGGCTTAGTAGTTAGTGTAGTGTTAGAAAACATAAACTTGTCTTACATGTGATTTACCCTAGATTTGGTGTATATTCTAGAACGTTGCCTCACATGGCCGGCCATGTGCCCATGTGCTCCATGTGGAGTAAGTTCCATTTCATTTAGGAAGCATTTCATCTTCTCTTAGCTTAGGATTTACGGCCTCCTTAGCCTATAAAAGGAGAAGCCCATCACTTGTATTTTCAAGATTAATGAGAGTAATGTTATGCTGCCAACATTGTGCCATACATTGCTTTTGCCTAGTTTCTAGGACCTAATCTTCATCTTCATCACCTACCATAGGGCTGGTCGAACCTCCCTTCTTCCATACTCATCATGCACCTTCAAGATCACCACAACTCCTAGGAGGATCTTGCACATCTCAATCCATAGCTTCCGCACCATTGTTCACAAATCCAAGAAGAGCTCCATGAGAATGTCATCACAAATGCTCCCGACCTCAAACCTCTAATTAAAGCTTCCACACACATCCCCTCATTGGGTTAATGAATCTATACTACTACCTCATTAAAACAACGCAAGTACCACTTTATTGATTCCCCCCTTGGATTGCTTTACCTCGAACATATCTGCCGTTTTCGGAGGCTTTGCTTTATTTACCGCAAAATGGGCAACAAATAACCTTATGAAAACCTCCAACGACACCGACCCTTTTGGCAGATTGCTAAACCAGTCCAAGGTCGTCCCTACCAATGACCCAACTAACATTTTACATCGGATCGCATCCAATCCCCCATAAATCAACATCTGTGCCCTAAACATTTTTATGTGGACATTCAGATCTTGCTTCCCTGTGAACGAGCCAATTTTAGGGAAAACATAATTCATGGGAATTGGATCATTCATAATTTCTTCTGAGAACGGTTGAAAATCTGGTTTTACCTCCTCCACCACCCGTACGCCTGCATTCCGACCATCCACTTGCCTCTGAAGCTCCTCATTCCGCCTTTAGAGTTGTTCTTGTCATCTTAATGCTTCCTCCATCCTTAGCCTTGTTTCCTCTTGTGCTCTTCTAAATTCTTCGGCACGTTCATCGTTTTGTCTCCTCATTGCCTCCATCATCTCCATCAACATCTGGGTTGTATCTGGTGGGGGTCCTTCATTTGATGTTCCATTTGCCTATTCTTCCGCTACCACTTGTCATGTTCCTCTCATCCCGATTTATTTCCTCGCTATATGGTGCAGGAGTAACTTTACATGTCCCACGGTGGACGCCAAAATGTTCTAAACAAGATTTTAGGCGACCTCTGACCTAGAACATTCAAGATGGTCAAGGATAAGTATACTATTTACCGATGTGTATTAAACGATCCTTTTTGTAGAGTGTTGTCTGATATATATGGACCAAATTCTATCCTCTTCGCCTACAGTTATGATTCTGTTTTAATTAAGTGATTAAGACTAATTGATTGAGATCCCTTAACTTGTGTCATAATATTACGTCGGGTATGCAAGTCGAAAAACATTCCATAAATTGTCCACCATCGAACCAAACCTATGACCTTACACTTTTATAATTAAAAATATTGTTGAAGAATAATATAGTAATTTTTAAATATGTTATCCTCTATAATTAATATTGTATATTGAACAATTTGTAAAAATATTTAAAATAATTTTTTTATATTTTTTAAGTGCATATATTTAAATAATTTATGTATTTTTTTTATTAAATAGTTTTATTTCAATCAATTTTTTTTAATGTTTTATTTTGACAAATACATTCTTATTTGTATGTTACAAAATGTATTCTTTGGTGGAGTGATGCACTTAAGCAACTCTTAACTTAAAAAAGACTTTAGAATAAAAAATGAAAATTACTAAGTAATTCTTACTTTATTTTTAGAACTTTAATTGTAAAATATAATGTTTAAGAAAACACTGAACTTAACCTAACCTAAGATGGTAGAAAATTTTGAGATACTAAAAATGAAGAAAGGAATAGAAGCTACTAAAATGAAGCAAGAAAACATGTTTGGATTTCGTAGGGGTTTGTGAGTCTGTAGTAACCAAAGAAGATAATGTGGTTGGAGACCCTTGCAGCTAACGTGGCAGCGGTTCTTTGGAGTTTGAGAGAGAGAACTTGTGAAGGAAAATCCAAGGCTCACTAATACTACTCAACTTGGACATGAGTCTTGAAACTCAATAATATTATCATCTACAAGGTTCCAATGTTATGTCTACAACTTTTCTAAGTCCTTTCCCTTATGTTTCCCATGACCACGCTTGTGCAATTCTCTATCAAATGTTCGCTCTTGAAGCCCAAGTTCTTCCATGATGGCATATACAAGAGACCCACTTCCCCTTTCTCTCGGATAGAAGCAAAGTTTGGTTCTTTTAATGGGAATAGCTTGAAACTGAGAAAGGGCAGGGAGAGCTTGTGCTTCTTAGGAGGCGCAGTGTATCAAAATGGGGTTTCGTTGGAAGATAAGGGTTGCAAGAGGGAAAAGAGAGTGGTGGTGGTGAAGAATAATCAGGGGTTTGGCTTCAACGGTGGTGGTGATGGTGGAGGTGGTGGAAGAGATGATGGTGCCACTGCTAGGCTTTTGGGAAATATCGCTTTAGCTATTGGGCTGACTTACCTTTCTGTGACTGGACAACTTGGTTGGATTTTGGATGCTATTGTCTCCATTTGGGTATTGTTCAATATTCTCTCCCTTGGTTTCTTTTGTTATTTCACTGTCTTGAAATATGGAAGTGCATATTATATCTGTATATGATCGGTTCTTTCTTTCCATTTTGTTTGAGTTATCCTGTTGTTACTGTGCTGAGTGGTTTAGTACTTTTAGTTTGCTGAGTCCATACTTTTACTTGGTGTTTTTAAACCTTGAGGTTATGCCAAAGCTCATCCTGTTGCTTTTATCATCCAATATATGGAAATGTTCTTGCACATGAAATGCATCTGCACACCACTTTAGAAGAAGAAAGCAACAAGATAGAATGAATATTAGAGGAATCATATATGGGAGTACTTGATTAATTGTGTAATTTATTATGGCAGAGTCTATCTAATAGGTTTTCCCGATAGAATCTTGCACTCCTCGTAGAATTTCCTTTTTGCTGGTGCTTCTTGGTTACACCATTCTTCCCATCTTTTAATTGTATTTGTTATGAATCCTGTTCTAGTCTAACACATCCATTAAAAAAATGGACATCAGTGTGGCAATTTTTTTGGATGGGAAATTAAATTAGAAATAGGTGAAGGATAATTTTCAATACTTTGTTAGGTGCCCCAGCTCAATAAATGAAATTATATGCTTTCAGACTATTTGTGTTTTGGTTGTCAAAATTGGCGGTTACCCTGGAAGGAGTGTTACATGATTAGATCAAACATGTTTAGTGTTTAACCAGAAAAAAGAATCAGGTTCTCACTATTGAATCTCATATTATTTTAGTGATTAGTATTCTAGGTTGACTGAGACAAACTTTGTGCTCCAATGCAAGACCATGCTAACCTGCCCCGGGACGTGGGGATAAGTTCTTATTTGCTGCTTTTACATCATTTCTTAAGTTTCACCTGCATAAAAAAAACACCATTATTGTCAGTTTTTCATAAAACACAGTGTGATGTAAATTCTTTTTGTTCAATGTAAAATATTTTTTAAAGATATGTGCTTTAAACCCTTGGAAGCCCTTAAGGCTTAGTATCTTCCAATAAATGTATTTCTGAGAAATTAGCACTTGTAAATCAATGAACTGACTGATTTGATTTTTCTTCTGCTTTTCTTTTTCATTCGCAGCTCATTGCAGTGTTGATACCAATAGTAGGTGTTGGTGCTTTCCTCTGGTGGGCAGGACGAGATATAATGCAAGGCACCGTGAGGATTCTTCAAAATTTAACTCTAAAACTTCTTGCACTTTTAACTTGTACTTTATGAACTAACTATGAGATATATTTCTCGTAGTCGCTTTATTTTATTGCTTTTACATACTTCCATGATTAAGCATGAAGCCATTTTTCCTTAGTAGAGGACATATACAGAATTTTATGTTTAAAAAGTTTTAGTATATTGAAAGGTAGTTAATGCTAAGGTGACTTGTAACTACTGACTGGGTTTGTGTTTGTTGTATATGTGCAGTGTCCAAATTGTGGAAATGATTTTCAGGTTTTCAAGTAAGATTTGTTTGACTCATCTCATCTGGTTAAGCTAGTTGTTGATGATTTATTTTAAATTAATTCAACTAACCACCTCTATTGTGTAATGTGTAATAATTTGTTTTAGATCTTCTCTGAATGATGAATTGCAGCTGTGCCCTTTTTGTGGTCAACCTTTTTCTGGTAAGAATGGATTATTTTGCTTGTCTGTCCATAAATTGTTACCGGTGTATTGTCAGTGTCAGTATTACACTAGGATAAAGCTTTGATTATAAAATTAACGCAGCTAGTTTTATTACAGATTCTTAGAAAAGAATGTAAATGACCATTCTACGAATGTTGTGGACTTTTTACACTGAAAACATTTTTGGAACTTCCTACTGTTACTTGCCAAAACTGGTACCGTTTTTAGTTTCTGTTTAAACTAAGGTTGAAAGGGTGCCATGCATGGATGGCAGCTGATGATTATGTTTTGGTCCATATGGAATTAAGAAAATCTACAGGTTGCAGTAGACATGCCACCCTAAAATAAGATGAATGGTTTTCCAATGTTAATGTTTCTAACTATCAAACGATTTGTTGTTTTAGTCATTTATCCTTTAATGTTCTGATGGATTGAATTTAATTGCTTGAGAGATAGTGATATTCTTTTGTGAGATAAAATTCATGTGATGGTCTGGAATTGGTAACTTAAAATGCTTTACATCATTCACTGTCTTCATGGAAATCACAATGTGCACATTTCTCACCGTTTAAGTTTATTTTGATATCAGTTGTTGGAAATGAGTTTGTGAAGGAATCAGTGAAGTTTTCAAATCAATCTACAACATTTGGACAAGCATTCAAGAATTTCACCCGTTCTAGAAATGGTAATCTTCACAAGGCTTGTTTCCTTTTACCCTTAAATGCAAATATCTCCCTTATCTGCCCTCTTTTTATTATCTTTAATCTTTGTTGGTGATGCCGTGTGCCGTTGTTTCTGTCTTGGCAGATGAAGATTCCGGTAGAGCAATTGATGTTGAAGCTGAAATTAAAGATGTAGACTGAGTCTTCACAGCTATAGCATGTTGGTAGGTGTGAAGTAATTAGCAAATTTTGAGTTGAACACAGTTAAGCCTGTCAATTTTTTTTTATCTTTTCAAGACATTAAATGCATTTATTATTTCATTTAATTCTTTCTTCAAAAAGTAGTAGAAGATTTGATGGAGGATAACATTACTTCTTTGGCACACGTGCAATTTAACCAACTGTTTTTACTGAATTGCAATTTGCCAATGAAGCATTCACCCGAAGATAGAAAAACATAATAACACTTGAATGTTTCCTGTGCACCATGTACACCTACAAACATCATTAGGATGAGGAATAGTTTGATTTGATTCAATGCATTAACCAGTGACAAGACTTAAAGAGGCCTTAGTTTTTATAGTTAGTAAATGAAATTAAATTTCAGAATAGTAGATCTTAAGTATGCTTTTTCAGTGTTGGCACTGTGATTTGATAGTTATATGAACAAGGGAAAAATATTCCTGTAAAATCAATTATGAAGAGTCTGGAACATAGTCATAATATCTCAGTGCATTTTAGAAATCAGGAGACAAACATTTTGATATAATATTCTTTGTTCACTTTTGGTCTAATAATTATCACTCTCTCTCTCTCTGGCCACTATTTAGTTGCCTTTCTGAAATTGGCATTGCATTTTCAGGTGACTACGCGGAACACAAATCTTAATTGGTTAAAGAAAAGGCTGTGACTTGTATTTTCGATTTTACTGAAGACACAATGAATGACACTCCCAGGAGAGAAGAGTGTGATGAGCAAAGTAACATTCTAGAGAGGAGTGTGTTGAGCAGAGTAACATTGCAATTGTAATATAAGTTTTGACAGTGATGTTTCTCAGGTCACACCTCTATTATTTAGTGTACCAGAATGCTGCTTCATTTTTCTTTTCACTATTGTTATTACATAAAATGTTCAGGGGGAAATATAGATGCTTCATTTCAATGTTAGGGCATGGCAGCGTTGACAAATTTCTTCTGTTAGTTTTAAACCCTTTACAAGACAAGGAAATAAAGAAGTACAAACCCATTGTTTTCATTTTTTTTATAATTTGAAAAATGGAGTGAAATCTTGAAATGAGAATAACTACCCGGGTTTGAAAATAGAGGTCTGGGATGATGCAACCATTGCTTAACCTAGGCTGTATTTTAATTAACAATTAATTAACACACTTTTTAAGAAGTTCTTATCATATGAAGCTTTTGGCATGAGTTTGGTCATGGAATTTATTGAACTTATTTTGCACTTCTCATAATAATCCCGTACTGTAGAAACTAATGAACTGCTGCAAGAGCCTGCTTGATTAACAGAAGGGACCAAAGGACGAAAATCAAAATCAGTTAAATGTTATAGATATTTGGATGCTGCAAGCAAAAAGTTACCTATTTTGATTGCAGATTTGCTTACTATATGTGTAAAATATAAAATCAAACAAGAATGAGCTTTACTGATCCTGCCTGTTGACCAGAACGTTGGAACCTGCCTCGTCAAAGGATCGACGTGTGCACCGCTTCAAACCTCTGTCCTTCTTCAAGATCCACCTCGAGAACCTGCAAAAGAACAAAGCGGCGCCGCTGCGGCCGATCGTACTCCAACGCCCAAGTCAGTGACCGAACCACCAAATACTAAGAGCAAGAACACTCAAGAAATCTCAAGGAACCGTGCAATGTTCTCTCTCACAGTAAGCTCTAGAACTCGCAAGCGTAAAGAGTATAATCTGAACGCGCGTACCTCAGAAAGTTCGTTGAGAACTCTTATATACCTGGTCACTTTCTCTCTCCTGGCAGTTACAGACCTGGACACGTGGCTCGCATCCAGTCGTACACGTGCCATCATCTGGAGCCTCCTTGACTTGGGCGCTGCTTCTGACTCTCTTTTTGGCTAAGTTATTTATGCATGGTACTGCCCAGTGCATAGCTAACTTGGGAGCGCGATCTCTACTGGAATTGGCGAGTTAGGGTGCCCTCGTACACCTTCCCTGTGGTCTCGCCGGCCGCCTTCATAATCTGCATCACCTTCATCTTCGGCGATGTGCTTGCTCTGGCGATCTCCAATCACTTGGTCGCCCGAGTTTACATCTGGCGACTTCACCTTCAACTGGGCGATCGCCTGGTACGCTGGAGATCGGAGCACGCCAACTTAATAACTGGCGACTACACGAACCCCCCGACTTCCTTTCCTTCTGCAAGCCTGGCGCCTTGTCAACACGCCTACACTGTAGCTTGACGCCACATCATCACTTCCGACTACCAGGGCGGTACACAAGCCCCCCAGTCTTAAGCGAAGACTTGTCCAGCGAAAAGACTGAAAGAGTCACGTCAACACCGATCTACGTGGCGCTGTCGCAGAATTCCAAGCGGTTGTACTTTCTGCTTCTCTGACGCTCCACCAAACCCCTCACCCATCGCTCGACACGTGGCTTCATCAACGGTTACCATCAGTTACCGTTTGCGCTTCCCAAACCCGCTTCGAAAAACCCTTAAACCCATTTTTCGCTCCACTGTTCCATCACTTTTCTTCGTATTCTCAAACGCTCTAACTTTCTTCTGCAAAAAAGCTCTCAGCGTTCTTCAACATTCTGAATCACCAGCATCCTTCATCGTCTTCCTGATCATCAAAAGGTACCTCATTTCCCTCTTCCGCTAGTTTTTCCTGCATTTTAACCGATTCGCATCATCCTGTAACTGTCTGGTGCATACGTTGTGGGTTGTTTTTCCATTTCTCCTTTCTCGTAACTTAGGGCTTCGTCAATCGTTGCAACGAACCTACATTCGTTCGTTTTTCACCCTTCTCCCATGATCGAGTCAGCCTCTGCGAACCCTGATCATTTTTCCTTTTCTTCTTCCTTTGCAGCTTCGACAATGACTCGCTCAAAGATCACCCCGAATCCTCCTCCTTCATCGCGAAACCCCTCTTCTCAAGCACTCAACCCACCACGAGCACGCGGTGCTTCGTCTTCCCAGGCTGAGAGGCCTGCACCTTCCCGCTCCAACCCGTCCCAGGCTACTCCACCTGTCACCGGAGGAGCCTCCATTCCCCCACCAGACTTCAAAAACCTGTATCCCTGGGCCAACTCGACCCTCTCGAGGGAAACGTCCTCTGTGAACACTGCTGGGGCAGTTTTGCGGTTGACTAAGGGGGATGAGCCTCACCAAACATTCCACAAGGAGCACGATGAGAAGATGGTAGTGCTACCTTGCCCCCCTGGCCTGCCAGTTTGTGCTGACGACAAGGCGAGCAATGACGGGCCCTTCTGCTTCGTCTACACAACTCTGTTCAAGAAGGTGAAGCTGAAGTTTCCCTTTACTCGTTTTGAGAGGGAGCTCCTCACCGAGCTCAACATCGCCGCCGCCCAGCTCCATCCCAACAGCTGGGCGTTTGTGCGAGCATTCCAAGTGATGTGCGACCATCTGGGGTTGCCAGCATCCGTAGATGTGTTCTTATTTCTCTTTGAAGCCAAGCACCCAGGAGACCGCCTGTGGGTAAGCTTGAATGGGATTGCTGGGAGGTCAATCCTCTCCATCTTCCAACAATCCTATAAAGACTGGAAGGGAAAGTTCGTCCAAGTGCGCCCCAACGACAAGGACGTTTCCCTACTCGACGGCTTCCCCTTGTACTGGGTAAACAAGGGGAGCAAAGAGTCCAAGAGCTGCTTCAGGAGGCCCAGAAGTCCTGATAGCATGGGCGCCTTGGACAGAGATCTCTGTTTCTTTTGGAAGAGTGTGGCGGACGCCAACATCACCTTCCTGACCACCACACTCATATGTTTCGAGTTCTTCGAGGACCAGCTCGAAATTCGAATAGGTTAGAACATTTAAGCTCTTATTCTAATACCGCTTCTGTTAACTGTTTCTGGGCGTCTTGTGCGTTATGCGCAAGACTTTGGTTTTATCTTTCTGCACCCTTTATCTGCTTTGCTGTTGCATATTGCCTTACACATTTATCTTCTCTCTGAACTAACCCATGCATTTTTGCTCTATGCAGATAATATGTTGGGCCAGGGCAAACTCGCTGAATTGAGGGCGCTCGCCTGAACCCACGGGTTGGCAGCGGGTTCTCAAACAGTGCCAAACTCGGTGGTGGAGATCGCCGCCGCACAGGGCCGATCGCCACCCAAGGGCCCAGCTCCCTCCGATGTCCAACCCGCCGCCCAACGCAAAAAACTTGTCCTCAAAAGGCCCAAGAGGAAAGCTCCCCAGGTAGTCCACGAGGAGGAGGAGGAAGACGACGAGGCCACTGAAGATGGCCTTGTCACGAAGAGGAAGAGGGTGGCACCTTCTTCACCACCTGCACCACCTCCTCTTCCCACATTAACGCCGCCACCCACGCCTGCTCCACCTCCAACTTTGCCATCTCCACCAGCTCGTGCCTCACCAGTCCGAGCCATTCCACTGGCAACTGCGCCACCTGCGGTTGAGGCCCCCGAGCCAAATTTCATGGAGGACCCCCCGAGCGCCTCCACGCCATATGTATCAGCCGGAGGGGGTCCTCCTTCAAATGCCTCAGCCACAGATGTTGCTCCAATCGGGGATGAGGTTGCCCATACCTCTCCAATTCTGATCACCGAATCCCCGACGTCGCCACCGCGCCAAGAAGCACTTGCTGAAGAACCAACTAAAGAAGGTGGCGACGAAAACCAACAACAGACCCACCCAGCGCCTCTACAAGCAGCAAACCTCCCTCTTGAGGTCACGAGGATGTGGGAACCTTTATCTGCCAAGCTGAAGACGATAGCAGAAGACATTCCCGCCATCATAACCAGAGCTGTGGAGAGCTCCACCAGGAAGCTCCAGGATGACCTCTTCAACCTTAGAACTGAGAATAGCACCATGAGGGTTGAGATGGAGAAGTTGTCCTTCAATCTGACACTCGCGGAGATTGAACACTCCCGAGTAGAAGACGCAATGAGTACCGAGCTCAGGGTGGCGCGCAAGGAGGCCACTGAACTCCGCCATAAGGTGCAGCAACTGGCTCAAGAAAAGATCGAACTAGAGAGCAAGATTGTTCCTTATCGCGTCAGGGTGGCTGACCTGGAGGCTCTCATAAAAACTGACGCCGCCAAGGTGAAGAAACTGGAGCAAAGGTCAGCTGACCGGGAGATCTTCCTTGGCAAGGTGGAGAAGGCGAGGGATGACGCCATGGCTGAGCTCGACGAAGCCAACAAGGAAAAAGGGGAGCTTGCTGCTGAACTGGGCAAGGTGCAAGCGGAATCCAAGAAGGTTGCTGAAGACCTTCTCCAGGCTCAAGAAACCAACGAACAACTCAAGAAGCAAGTTGAAGAGCTGGAGCAGCAGAATAAGGGGCTGAAAGAACAAACTGAAGAACTCAAGAAACAGATTGAAGAGCTTAAGAAGCAAATTGAAGAGCTTAATCTGAGTTCTGCCCAAATTCTGGCTGTTGGATTCGAGGCTGCACGGGAACAGTTCGCCTGCTTGTTCCCCGATCTGGATCTCAGCATGGTGTCCCTAAACAACGAGGTGGTGGATGGGAAGGTGGTTCCCGTCGAAGACTGATCAATTTACTCCATCCACTGCCTTTATACTTTTTCTTTGCGTGTAACTTGTAATAAACTTTATGTCTTCCCGTACATATGTTCTGAACTGATATTTACTTTTAATGACAAAAGTCTGTGTATTTCCTCTTATGACTTCTTCAACTGCTTTAACTTTCCTTGCACAGTTTGCTTCAAGAAATTAACTTAGCGATTTTGTAAGCGCGAGCATATACTTAACTGCTTAGAACCACTTCGACTTCAAACAACAATCACTTTAACAACTCGTAATCTTAAGGCAATTAACCTTAGCGTAAAAATTACTCTTCAAGCAACGAACTTTAACTCAACTACTGGCTTAAAGCATTGCTTCACCCGACCTGCTTCACCAAAACGTGTCTTTAACTTTCTCGCCACTGTTTGAACTTTTCCTGGTCACCAAAGACTCCTGACGATATCAGCTTCTTCTTGGCTTCATGCCTTGGCCATTGTTCTTTTATCTGGGGGTAGAGGCGCCTTTCGGATCCTTCTCTACCTTCCTGAACTTCAGAACAAAAGACCGGGTGGCTAGGTGTTCTCTTCGAACCTACCTTAGCCACCCTCCAAACTTCATCCACCCTTAACACCATACCTGAACTCGTTCCAGACGAGAAGGATTTTACCTTGCCTGAACTCGCTCATCGGCGAGAAGGTCTTTTACTTGCCTGAACTCGCTCATAGGCGAGAAGGTCTTTTGCTTGCCTGAACTCGCTCATAGGCGAGAAGGTCTTTTACTTGCCTCTACATTGCCCCGGGGGTTACATCTTCTCGCCCCCAGAAACACTGAGGACTTTTCACTGGTGCCTCTACATTGCCCCAGGGGTTACATCTCCTCGCCCCCAGAAACACTGAGGACTTTTCGCTCTTCCTCGCCTGCACTCGCTCGACGGCGAGGAGGTCTTTAACTCGCCTCAGGACGCGCGAGGGCGTTGAGGTCTTTTGGCTGGTGCCTCCGATCGCCGAAAGACGATGAGGACTTTAACTTTAACTTGTGCCTCCAATCGCCGAAAGACGATGAGGACTTAAAACTTTTAACTGGTGCCTCCGATCGCCGAAAGACGATGAGGACTTAAAACTGTTAACTGGTGCCTCCGATCGCCGCAAGACAATGAGGACTTAAAACTTTTAACTGGTGCCTCCGATCGCCGAAAGACGATGAGGACTTAAAACTCTTTAGAAAGCATGCAATATATCTTTAACTTGCCTTAAGCCACATACAAGTGACAAGGTCTTTCTTCAAAACTTTCTGAAAACAACAGGCACGCAATCTAAAACAACTTGTACTTCGAAAACTTCTCTTTATTGGGTGGCCTCATTAAAAACCCTCCTTAGGGAAAAAAGAGTGCCCCCTTCAAACTGTTTTAACAGAGACATTGTAATATAACTTCGTGTTTGTCTTTACTTACAAGGCTTCTTAACTGTAATACAACTTCAGGTGCGTGGCGTTCCAAGTGCGAGGAATCGCCCCTCCTTCCAATGTCTCTAAGCGATAGGCGCCGTTCCCGAGCGCCTAAGTTATTCTGAATGACCCCGTTCACTTGGGCGACAGTTTATTCTCCATCTCGTACTGGTGGGCTTTCCTCATCACCAGGTCGCCTTCTCTAAACTGTCTTGGCATCACCTTCGAGTTGTATCTTCGTTCAATCCTTCTCTTCACCGCTTCAGCCTTCAATCTCGCCTCTTCCCTGACCTCATCCAGTAGATCCAGGTTCAGCCTTCTCTCTTCATTCGAGTCTTCGTCTACAAAGTTCTGGAATCTCGGCGAGCTCTCCTGGATCTCTACTGGAATCATTGCATCACACCCATAGACCAAGCTGAACGGGGTCTCATGGGTTCCTGACTGCTCGGTGGTGTGGTACGCCCAGACTACACGGGGTACCTCCTCAGCCCAGCTTCCTTTGGCTTTCTCTAGCCTTCTCTTCAAACCTCTCAGCAACACCCGATTAGCTGACTCCACCTGGCCATTTGTCCGAGGGTGCTCGACGGATGCAAACACTTGTTGAATTCCCACCCCCTCGCAAAGCTTCTTCAACAGGTGGCTTGCAAACTGAGTCCCATTGTCCGACACCAGGCGCTTGGGTACACCAAACTGGCACACAATATTCTTCCACACGAAACCTTCGATCTTGTGTGCGGTGATCTGGGCCACTGGCTCTGCTTCGATCCACTTGGTGAAATACTCAATCGCCACCACCAAGTACTTCATCTGCCTGATCGCCAGCGGGAATGGTCCCAGGATGTCGATTCCCCAAGTATGAAACGACCAAGGGCTGTAGATCGACTTCAACTCCTCGGGGGGCGCCTTGTGCCAATCGGCGTGCTGTTGGCATTGTTTGCAACATTGGGCATACTTCTTGCAGTCTTCTCTCATCGATGGCCAGTAGTAACCTGCACGGAGAGTCCTTGCGGCCAGAGCTCGACCCCCGACGTGGCTTCCGCATATACCTTCGTGGAGCTCTGCCATGATTCTCGTGCACTTCTCGCCATGTACGCATTCCAGGAGTGGGTGAGTGAATCCAAATCTGTACAGATCGCCATCAATCAATGTGTACTTGCTAGAATTTTTCTTTACCTTCGTAGCCTCTGTCGGATCCAGTGGGAGAAGGCCATTTGCCAGGCATCGCTTGTACTGTGTTATCCAGGTGTCTGGCTCATGGATAGCGCAAACCTGCGTCATGTTCACCTTCTCTCCTCGACATGCTCTAATTCTCGGCGATCTCAAAGTTTCTTGCGTCAGAGACTTATGACTTCTTGCTGCTTTCTCCGTCGACTTGCTTATCTGAAGAACCAGGTGATCTGCCACAAATGCTCTCGGCGTCTTCAGAGTTTCTTGAATCACCGTCCTCTGTCTACCCCCCTTGCCTGAACTGGCGAGCTTAGCTAGCAAGTCAGCTCGGGCATTCTGTTCTCTGGGCACGTGCACTACTTCAAAGGAGGCAAAGGAACTCTTCAATTCCTGCACATACTCCAAGTAAGCTGCCATTTGTGGATCTTTAGCCTGGAACTCGCCTGTTACTTGCCCTGTGACTAGCAGCGAGTCACTCTTAGCCATTAGCACCCTGGCTCCCATCTCTTTGGCCAGCAAAATCCCGACGATCAGCGTCTCATATGCTGCTTGATTGTTACTGGCTTTGAAGGCAAATCTCAAAGATTGTTCGATCAGCACGCCGTTGGGTCCTTCCAAAATGACTCCAGCACCGCTACCCTGCTGGTTCGACGATCCATCCACCGAGAGTACCCAACGGAAATCGTCCCCTTCAACTCGTGTTGCCTCAGATGAGAGCTCGACCACGAAATCCGCAAAGATTTGCCCCTTGATCGGGCCTCGGGGCTCATATTTAATATCAAACTCTGATAATTCTACTGCCCACTTCACCATCCTTCCCGCAACGTCAGGCTTCTTCAAGACCTTCTGGATGGGCAGGTCAGTCATCACCAATATGGTGAAGTTATGAAAATAATGGCGCAACCTCCTCGCCGAAAATACCACAGCTAACACAGCCTTTTCCAGGGCCTGATATCTCGTTTCGGGGCCCTGCGACACCTTACTAACAAAATAAATAGGCTTCTGAGCCTGATCTTGATCCTGGGCGAGCACCGCACTCACCGCCCTCTCAGTTACAACAAAATACAACCTGAGAGGGGTTCCCACCAACGGTTTGCACAAAACCGGCGGGCTCGCCAGATATTCCTTCAGCCTGACGAAGGCTTCCTCGCACTCCTTCGTCCAAACAAACTTGTTATTACGCCTCAAGCACTGAAAATAGGGATGCCCCTTTTCTCCGCTGGCTGACACGAAGCGAGACAGGGCTGCCATCCGACCTGTCAGCTGTTGAACTTCCTTCACCGTAGCTGGGCTCCTCATCGCCAAGATGGCGGCACACTTATCAGGGTTGGCCTCTATGCCTCTTTCAGTCAAGAGGAAACCCAAAAACTTTCCAGCCTCCACGCCGAAAATGCATTTCTCTGGATTAAGCTTTAATCTGAACTTGGCGATCGTCGTGAACAATTCTTCCAAGTTCTGCAACGTGAACACTTATCATCGACGTACACTTGCACGTTCCTTCCCAACATCGGTGCAAGTACTCGATCCATCAGCCTCTGGTACGTGGCCCCCGCGTTCTTCAGCCCAAACGGCATCACCTTATAGCAATAGCACGATCTCTCCGTCATGAAGGTTGTCTTCTCTTCATCCATGGGATGCATCTTAATCTGATTATACCCTGAGAAGGCATCCAGGAAGCTCAGCAACTTACACCCTGCAGCACTATCTACCAGGGCGTCTATGCTTGGTAAAGGATACGAATCCTTTGGGCAAGCTTTGTTCAGGTCAGTGAAATCGACGCACATGCGCCATTTCCCGTTACTCTTCTTCACCAGCACGACATTTGCCAGCCATTCAGGGTACTGGACTTCCCTGATGTGGCCTGCAGCGAGGAGTTTCCGTGTTTCGTCCCTGATCGCCTGTCTCCTCTCCTCGTTGAACTTTCTTCTTCTTTGTCGCACTGGTCTCACCAAGTTATCCATCGCCAGATGATGGCACAAGAAGTCGGGATCGATCCCGGGCATGTCCGAAGCGGACCATGCAAACGCGTCCAGATGCCGCTCAATCACCTTGGCGATCTGGTCCTGGAGCTCAACCTCCAGGGATCTTCCCAGCTTGAAGATCTTTCCCCCGATTTCTCTCTCGAGCCACTGCTCGACGGGTTTTGGTTTGGTTTCTCTGGCGATCACCGCCCTGGCGATTCCCAGTTCTCTCGCTTCCTCAGGGCGATTCCTCGCCTCTTCCTCCTCCAGACCAGCGTTCCCCTCCCCCAGCTCAGCGTCCACCATCTCCACGTCCCTTCCGACGATCTCTTCTGTTACCGTCGATCTGGGCTTCACACCAGGAGGCGGGGTGGTCGTTACATAACTCACCGATCTCTTGTTTTTCAGGCTATTCTCATAGCACTTCTTTGCTTCCTTCTGATCGGATTTGATGGTGATAACTACCCCCTCCATGGACGGCAACTTCACCTTCATGTGCCGGGTCGACGGTATGGCACCTATCCTGTTGAGCGTGGGCCTTCCCAACAGGATGTTGTATGCTGAAGGAGCTTTTACAACGAGGTATTTGATTTTCTCCGTTCTTGAACCCGCCACATCTGTAAACGTTGTCCTCAATTCTATGTACCCCCTGACCTCCACCTGGTCACATGCAAAACCATACAAACACCCTCCATAGGGCCTCAGCTGGTCAAGGGGCAGCTCCAACTGTGTGAAAGTCGGCCAAAACATCACGTCTGCCGAGCTTCCTTGGTCCACCAGCACCCTGTGGACCTTTCTTCCTGCTGTTATCAACGAAATTACTATGGGATCGTTGTCATGAGGCACAACATCCCGGAGATCTTGCTTGGTGAATGTAATATCCACTTCCGGCGAGTGGTCTTCAAACATATCCACCGTCATCACAGACCTCGCGTACCTCTTCCTCTGCGATGCGGTGCATCCACCTCCTGAGAAACCCCCTGCAATGGTGTGGATTTCTCCTTGCGTAGGCATCTCGTGCTGCTGAGCTTCAGCACCTGCTGGTTGGGAGCTCGTCGCACTCCCCGTTCTTCTGTCCAGCAAATAGTCATTTAGGAACCCGCTCTTTACCAGATCGTCGAGCTGGTATCCTAATGCTAAGCACGAGTCCACTGTATGGCCAAAGCCCTGGTGAAACTCACACCAGGCGTCTGGCTTTGGTCCCAGCACCTTGTCGCTCACCTTCTCTGGCGCTTTCAACCTGGCAGATATATTGGGAATGGCGATCAGGTCCGCCAATCCCATAACAAACTTGTGCTTAGGCGGGCGATTGTATTCCCGGCGTGCTGGTTGCTGGCGTCCTTGGCCCCTGCCCTTGTTCTTCCTTGGATCATAAGGATGGCGTGTCCTCTGATCCCTTCTGGCCGCCGCTGTCTCCAACACCCTCTGTGGCTGGATCCTGGTCTGGGCGCGTGGCCTAGCGGGAGCCACGCTTCCTCTCTTCTCGGCGACTTCGCTCTCGTCGGCGATGTGGGCCACCGCAAGTCACCTAACCTCAGCAAACGTGGCGGGGTGTGCCCTGATCAACGCCTCGCAGAATGGTCCCGGCAACACGCCCTTCTTGAATGCATAGACCAGCATTTCTTCATCTTTGGCCGGCGATCTGACCATCTGCGCCCCAAAGCGATTTAGGTAGTCCCTGAGGGACTCTCCCTGATATTGCCTTATATCAAACAAATCATAAGACACCCTGGGCGGTGCCTTATTCACAATGTACTGCTCGACGAAAATCTTCGAGAACTGTTGAAAACTGGTTATGTGACCGTTAGGCAGGCTCACAAACCATTCCAGCGCCGTTCCCTGGAGCGTGCTCACGAACATCTTGCAATACACGACGTCTGATCCCCCTGACAGCATCATCTGCGTATGGAACGTGGTGAGATGAGCTTCAGGATCCTCCACGCCGGTGAAAACAGCCTTGACAGGTACCACACTCGTAGGAATAGGCGTGTCAGTAATCGCCTGAACAAAAGGCATAGGAAAAACACGAGGTGGCGACGACGGCGCAACCTCTTTAGCAGTAGAACGCCCTTGCTGCTCCTGAAGGGCTTGACGCAGCTCCTCAGTCACCTTGCTAAGCTCATCATTCCTGGCGCGAGAGGCGACCAGGTCCTCATGCATTCTCGCCTGTTCTATGCGCGAGGCTTCCACAGTCGCCTGCAACGAACGCATCATCTCTGCCATCTGCGCCATGGTCATGGCGGCGGCGCCTTCAGCGGTGACGGGCGCAACCGGACTTGAACGATTGCTTCTCATTTTTCTCATGAAACTTAGCGAATCACAGAATGCAGCGAACAACACTTACTTCAGCTACGATCGATTCAGCGATCAATCGGAAAAAACTGCGCGAAACTCCGCAAGAAACTCAAGAACACCGCGAACCTCCAAAGAAACCTGCAACTCCACCGGAAACCACCGCTTCTCCCACGGATAACCAAACGAGCGAAGGAACTCAAACTCCACCGAACAAATCACGCGTAAACAGCAGAAAACCTCACTTCATCGAACAAAAATCCAAACGAATGGTGGAAAATGCGAAATCACCGCACAAATCTCAAACGAACAGCGAACGATGGTTGCGCCAGCACACAACCACACAGAAACTACTAAAACCTCCCAGAACTCACGCTGTGGATGGGAACAGGTTTTACACGGCCCCACGGTGGGCGCCTGATGATCCTGCCTGTTGACCAGAACGTTGGAACCTGCCTCGTCAAAGGATCGACGTGTGCACCACTTCAAACCTCCGTCCTTCTTCAAGATCCACCTCGAGAACCTGCAAAAGAACAAAGCGGCGCCGCTGCGGCCGATCGTACTCCAACGCCCAAGTCAGTGACCGAACCACCAAATACTAAGAGTAAGAACACTCAAGAAATCTCAAGGAACCGTGCAATGTTCTCTCTCACAGTAAGCTCTAGAACTCGCAAGCGTAAAGAGTATAATCTGAACGCGCGTACCTCAGAAAGTTCGTTGAGAACTCTTATATACCTGGTCACTTTCTCTCTCCTGGCAGTTACAGACCTGGACACGTGGCTCGCGTCCAGTCGTACACGTGCCATCATCTGGAGCCTCCTTGACTTGGGCGCTGCTTCTGACTCTCTTTTTGGCTAAGTTATTTATGCATGGTACTGCCCAGTGCATAGCTAACTTGGGAGCGCGATCTCTACTGGAATTGGCGAGTTAGGGTGCCCTCGTACACCTTCCCTGTGGTCTCGCCGGCCGCCTTCATAATCTGCATCACCTTCATCTTCGGCGATGTGCTTGCTCTGGCGATCTCCAATCACTTGGTCGCCCGAGTTTACATCTGGCGACTTCACCTTCAACTGGGCGATCGCCTGGTACGCTGGAGATCGGAGCACGCCAACTTAATAACTGGCGACTACACGAACCCCCCGACTTCCTTTCCTTCTGCAAGCCTGGCGCCTTGTCAACACGCCTACACTGTAGCTTGACGCCACTTCATCACTTCCGACTACCAGGGCGGTACATTTACCAAGAAAAATTATGAGAAGCCAACTCATGCCCTGGCGAATCCGAAGTACAAGGCTGCAGTCCCAAGACTCATACCAAACATCCTATAAATTTTAGCAAGATATTGAGGAAAACTCATGTACCTTTCCATCCTTGTCTTTAGCCAATAACAGGGTAAGGCCAGAGGAGAGTATAAACCATCCAGCAAAATAAATATTAAAAAACTGCAGCAACAGAAGATTCAGTAAAATTTCAATGTTTCAGCATAACCATATCGCAGAGGAAAGCGTATATGATGTCATGAGGTGACCAAAATATTCACAAGTGGCATTGTTCAACCATCTTCGCATCCACTAGTTTAATAGTATATCAATTTACGGAACATCACTTGAAATACTAATTTATGTGTGTGAATATGAAGAACTATGGGTGTGTGCATGTTGCTCATGATAGCATATCTTCTTCATCCGGTTGGATTTTTCTTGGAGATAGGTTGAAATTGGTGGAAGCTAATGGAAGTGATGAATCAATGAGAGCTTTATTGGAACCATGGATTTCTTGGAGTTGTTGTGAGGTGTGGGGAGAGTGATTGGTTCGGTCAAATCACTTGAAGAAATGAGAGAAGGGTCCAAAGGTGTCTATCCTAGAAATGCTAGACAATAGAGTGCTTAGGCTTGCCATTTGACAGTATAACACTCATATTTGATTTACTAAAACATGAGTCAAGCACCTCAATCTATAGGTGAGAGGGTTGACCAACTACAAGAAATTTTGTGGGAAATGCAAAAAGGTTTGAATTAGGTCAAGTCACAAGACAAGCAAGAGCAAGGTGTGCACCATATGACCTAATAAGGTTTGTTCCGTCCGGTTGACCTGGGACGTCTTCGTGCGCGACCTCAACCATCAGCTAGGGACTCCTTCCCACTGGTTACCTGTGTAATCCTGCAAAGAAGGACAAAAGGGCGCCCTAGCGGCCGTTTGCACTCCGACGCTCAAGTCAGCCAGCAAGAAACACCAAAAACTATGCACCTCCGTATCGGAGCACCGCGTATGGCACTCTGAAGGTGGTCAAAAGAAACTGTGTTTAGTGTCTATTTCTCCTTCTAGCAAAAATCTTTCCCTAGTCCCTTGTGCGTAACCTCAAGGCTCGAGCAAGCAACTAGAGAGTTTATGGGAAATTTGCCAAAAGTTCCAACCCTGTTTCCAACATTCTCAGTGCTATTTAAACTGCCCAAGCATTTAAAGCGCCTTAAAGCGCTTTTAATCACAAAACGTAACGCGCTCAATTAACGCGTCTAATTAGAAAACGTAGCGCATTTAAGACGTTGAAACGCTTGGGAGCCTTTATAGTACTTGAAACGCTCGAAACAGAAACTGTATTGAATGACTTTAATTACCTGGTACCTGACTGAAGGGTGTTTCTATTCTGACCTGGCTGTCGTACACGTGGAGGGCCTCACAACGCCATGACCCCATCTGGGGACGTTTCTACGTGTGAGTCCTCCTTCTTGGGAGTGCTACTGCGCAAGGGGTGACTTTTTGGGTGCCAACTCATGCCCCAATCATCTAGTCACTCACTTTGAGAGCGTATCTGCCTTCCTCTCGTACCCTGCACCTGACTACCCTGGGCGTGACCCTCCCCTTGAGTCGTATCTGTCCCAAAGGCGTCTCTGGGGTGGCAGGGGTACTTCACGAGTCGAGCTGCCCCACATTGGTGCTGTCACTATGGCCTTAAAGCCACCTTTTCCTTCTCTTTATCACTATTCCCTGGTTATCAGGGGTCAAAGGCCTTCCCACGGCGTCGCCCCCTCCATGGTCTTTCCTACCCATGGGTGTCGGGGAGTGGCGCTGCGGTCACCTTGCTCTTGAGTCATTCCACCTTGGCGACACCCTGCTAGGCGACGCCTTATCTTGGCGACGCCCTGCTAGGCGACGCCTTATCTTGGCGACGCCCTTCTAGGCGACGCCTTATCTCGGCGAAGCTTCCTCTTGGCGACGCTTCCTCTTGGCGACGCCTGTCCTTGGCGTCACCCCACCTGGGCGACGCCTTACGTTGACTTTGACCTCGACGCTGACTTTGACCTTGACTTCGTCAACGCCCGAGTACGGGACGGTACACAAGCCCCCCAGTTTTAAGCTGATGACTTGTCTTCAGCGAAAAGACTAAGGCCTCGCCCACGCCATCTATGTGGCACCTGGTGATGTGTCATTCTTTCTGACGTGGCAACCTTGAAAACATTAACGTGACACTCTCTGAACCCTTGGGGTGTCCTTAATGGCTGATTGGACATCCTCTGAAACGGGAAAACAACACTTTTTGGGCCACGCTTAATCGCATGCCACGTGGTTCATCGCGCGGTCATCCCTAATAGCCTCTTGCGCTTCCCTTGAGCGCCCAATCCCTTGACACGCGGCGCAATCAAATGGTCCCCAATTAACGCCCCTTGAGTTGTAGGTGTAACGTTTAAGTTACCCAAACCCCGCGCTTGAAACCACTGTTACATCCACTTTCTCTGCCTTTCCCCACTGTTCATCTTCTGCGAATTTCTTCTCTCACGACCCTTGCTCTCTCGTGCTTCCGCTCTCCACATCCTTTGATCCCAAAGGTACGGTTTTTCCTCTCCTTCATGATTCCCTTTACTGCATGAACTGCCTGGGACTGTTTATGTTACTGCATTTTTTGGATGTCGTTCTTGTGCTTCTTCGTTCCTCCCGTTCCTCCTTTCTCTCGTGTGGGTAGGGTTCACCTAGGGTTCCTCCATTTTTTCCCCTTTTCTCCTCCAAACCCATTTTCTCTGAACCCTTTCTTTTTCTCTTTTGCTCTTCAGCTCTTGCATCCATGGCGAAAACTAAGACCAACGCGCCTCCTCCGCTCCCTAGGTCTTACTACAAAGATGAGTATGACTGGGCCCCCGATGACCTCCTCGACGAATGCTCCACCCTAAACTCCGTTGAAGACGTGGAGGCCCACAGGGGGGACCCCGCGCTTTACAACTTCAATGCTTTCCATAAAACTCACGACTCCCACGTCTTGGTATGCCGGGTGAAACCCGGGGTACCCGTTTGCGGGGACTCAAGGGACACTGGAGGAAACCCCTTCTTCTTCCTTTACCAAATGGTACTCAAAAGGGTGGGGCTGCGTCTACCTCTCACTTCCTTCGAGAGGGAGCTGCTCACCGAGATCAACACCGCCCCCGCCCAGCTTCACCCCAACACCTGGGCTTTCGTAAGGGGGTTTCAAATTCTTTGTGGATATCTGGGTGTCCCTCCTTCCGTGGACGTTTTTCTTCATTTTTTCGAGGTAAAGAAACAAGGGAAAAGCCTGTGGATGAGTTTCTCTGGCGTCGCCGGGCGCATCATCCTCACGCTCTTCTAGAATTCATTCAAAGGGTGGAAAGGGAAGTTTTTCAAAGTACGCGCAACCAAGCACGATCCTACCGCCCTGGACGGTTTTCCTTTATACTGGACTGACAAGCCCATAACAATGAAGGCCTTGGCCTTGGACCAACTTGCTCCCGCTGATCGGGACGTGTGCAAAGCCTTGGCGGGGCTTGGGGTAGTCTTTGATACTGCCAAGCTCATCGCCAATGAGTTCAATGCCCACGGACTCTCCACCTACTTCGGTATCTGCTCCTGCTTGTTTATACTGCACGAACTGTCGTGGTTATATGAACTTGCTTGCTCCGCTTGAAACCCTATGGTTATCTGTATGCGTTTAGCTATAAATACTCCCATTCTGCTATATCTGAATTGATCTGTGCTCTGTTATTCTCGCTGCTGCAGGTTCAGTGATGACTTCGTCAAGGCGACTCGCCCTTGCCAAATTCCTGAAGAAGGCAAGGTCCGCCAAAGAGGGTGGAGACGCGATTACTCCTGCCGTGCCAACCGTCGCTTCCCTGCCGATTCCTCCTCCGTCCGCCTCTCCTTCTCCCATTGCCGCGGTAACATTGGCCATGGCGTCGACCCCTGCCCCAGCACGCCCCAACAAAGGGAAGAGGGTGCTGGTGGTAGATTCTGACAGTGAAGATTCGGGCGTCGCCTTGGTTTCCAGTAAGAGGAGGGCTACAGGCGTTCCTGTCTTGACAGTTGCGTCTCCCGGTGGTGGGAGCTCTCTCAGGGACGATCCACCAAGTGCCACATCACCTCCACCTCCACTTGCCCACGAGGAACGAGAGGAAAGGATTGATTCAGTTCCCCCGCCCTCGCCATTACCGCTTCGTGACGCAGCTGAGGCTTCTGGCTCTGCCCCTCCTGCATCAGCTCCAGCTTCGACTTCTCGAAAGCCCCGCATTCCTCGCCCCATCCATAGGGAGTTGACACAGGGTTTCACTGAGGGGATGTCGCCGACTGATCCTCACAAGGGGGGAGGCATGCCTTACTATATGGGGGCATTCCTGGCGGTGGCTCTCAAGTGGCGCACCGAGGCTCGAAGCGCTATTAAGGGGAGGGAGGCTCTCCCCAAACTGAGACAAGAAGTGGGAGCGTTGAAGGAAGAGAAACAAAACTGGGTGCTCAAGGAGGAAGCTTACCAATCCTTGCTAAAACTGGCCCACGAGGGCAGGGAGGGGGCCGAGGCGTACGCGTGCGAACTTGAACAGGCGCACATCGATCAGCTGCCCAGCTCACTTCCTACCAAATCCAAAGCCTTGGCCCGCAAGAGGCGACTCTTGCCTCCGAAGCACAGCGGAAAAAATTTGAAGAACTGGACGTTGCTTGGAGGTAGAGGTTAAGCGAGAGAGAGAACGCCTTGGCTGCGAAGGTCGAAGCCTTGAGCCTTCTCCAAGCCGAGGCTAACAAGCTCCGCGTGGAGAAGGAATTCCTGGACAAACAATTGACATCCAAGGACGCCAGGGTTGTGGAACTAGAAGGGGAGGTCCAGGGACTGACTGGGGAGATGGCGGGCGCGTTTGAAGAGGGCTTCCAAGAGGCTCTGACTCAGGCGTCCTGCGAGAACCCTGGCATCAACATTTCAAACTGCGACCCCACACACCATGTCGTCGACGGGAAGGTCGTGCCCTTCGACTTGGATGACTGAGCCGCCGTCTCCCACCCGCCACCTTTACCTTTCGAGCTTTATAGTTACTTTTGCCATTCTGTGATAAACTTGTAACTCCTATGCACTTTGTCGGAACTTTGGATTCTGCATGACTAATTCGTGTCTTTGCGTTATCAGATTCTGTTTGTATGATTTTACCTTCCTTTCTCATTTCCACGTGCTCCGATTGCTTTGCCCCCCATCGCGTTCCTTCGTGGCTCGTTCCGCCTTCGTATCTATGAGGCCTCTGCTTCGTGAAGGCGTCAGTGGCTTTGCCGTTATTGTAACGCAAAAGTTGAGGCATACTCTAGGCCCCAAATGTTCGGGATAAGGCCACACACCAATGCCCACACCCACGGAGAGGCTTGCCTAACGGCGCCGTATCATCTGTGGGGTGTCTCCAACTCCTAAGCGGCCTGTCCCCTGATTCTCGGTGCCTGGCGACCACGCCTGAGGAGAGGCCTGCTACCGTAGCGCCGTATCGTCCTCAGGGTGTCTAAAAACGCCAGTTGCTAGGAAAGCTCAAAGCCCACCAGGGGTCGTTCCCTCCACGGTCTTTCCTCCCCATGGGTATCGGGGAACGGCCCTGCCAGCAATTCACCCAGCCTTTGGCGATCTCGCCTCCCTCCACAGTCTTTCCTACCTGCGGGTACCGGGGAGGCGACGCCGCTAGTGATTAGCTTTGACTCCTTCGATTTCGTCTCCCTCCACAGTCTTTCCTACCTATGGGTATCGGGGATGTGAAGTTGTTGATACTTATATTGACGATAATGGTAATACCTTCTACTTTGGCTATGCTTTCTCTTGGTAACGCCCTCTCTCTTGGCGACGCCACCCCTCAAGGCGACGCCCTCTTGTATGGGCGACGCCCTCGATGTCTCATGGTGGCAACGCCCTCTGCACCTTCCACTGGCGACGTTCGGGGCGGCTAAACCGTTGACTTTACTTCGATGTCGGTTCTGCCTTTGGCTCAGGTCGACGCCCGGGGTGGCGAGGGACCCTGGGTCTCGCCCGTGCCGTCCACGTGGCACTCTTCGTATGGCTGACGGGACGTTCCCCCACTTGATTAGGTTCTGACACCTCCTGAGTCTCTGATCCATTCTCGACGGCGTGTCGTACCCCTGAGCATTCTATCGATACAACGTTTTCTGAGTGTTAACCAGTGGTTCCAGGACCATCCTCTCATTTTCTGCCACATGGCTTAGTTGCATGGTTTACCCATTCACGTCGTTTGGCGCTCTAACCGTAATATTTAATTCTTCAAAATCTTGAAACTGCCTTCATCATCTTTGTGCCTTCGCGACATTCTTACGCCATCTTCCTCCTCTCAAAGAGCCACTCTGGTGTCCTTTCTGACCAACGTATTACCCTGCCTTTCCAGTGAACCATCTTCTTTCGACCCTTCAACTCTCTTTCCGCCACTGTTCCGTCATGTCTTCTCACATTCCTTTCCCCAGGGTTAACCATAAAGATCTGTATCCCTGGGCTTCAAGCGAGCTTCTGGATGAGTGCTCGTGCCTTCTTTCCACCCTGGCTATCAGGAAACACAAAGGAGAGTCGTGCTCTTATAATCACCGTGCCTTTGCGAGGAGGCATGACGATGACATCACCGTGCTCCCTTGCACCCTGGGGGAGCCGGTGTGTGGGGACGAACGCGCCAACGACGGGATTCCTTTCTTTTACTTCTATCAGGTGGTGTTCCAGATCGTTGGCGTACGTCTGCCCTTCTCCAGGTTTGAGAGGGAACTTCTGACGGAGATAAACGCTGCACCAGCCCAATTGTACCCCAACAGCTGGGCCTTTGTTAAGGCCTTTGACGTACTGTTCGGGTTCCTGGGGTGTGCGCCCTCGGTTGAGATCTTTCTTCACTTTTTCGAGGTGAAGCATCAAAGGAACAACCTCTGGGTGACCCTCAGCAACGTTCCTGGTAGGGTTCTGCTGACTCCCTTCCAAAGCTCCTTCACGGGGTGGAAGGGTAGGTTCTTCAAGATCTGCTGTTCTGATATCGTGCCTTCCGCCCTGGATGGGTTCCCGCTGTACTGGGTGAGGGAGGCACGAGCCCTCAAGTCCAAACCCTTCAAGAAACTAAGCCCGAACGACCAGATTGCGTGCCGGATCCTGGCTGAGGCGGGGGGTTTTGACTCCGCCACCCTGATCAGTTTGGAGTTCAACGCCGGAACCCTAGAGAAGTACATATGTACGAGTGGCTATCTCAGAAACTTCTGCTTCTTACCTTCATTAGATCTCTACGTGGTCTAACTCATGGTGTCCTCACTGTTCTTGTTTCCCTTGGTGCAGGTTCGAAGATAGACCCCCAGCGGAGGTCACAGCTCACCCAGGCGTTGAGGGCTGAGACTGAAGCGTCGTCCTCCTCCCTGCCAAGGTCTGAAGGCCACTGAAGAGTGGTTCGTTTGTATTTTTTCTTTTCCTGTATGAGCACTGGGCCTGTGATGTCTGCCCTATTCACCTTGCTCCCGTTCCTTTCGATCATACATGTAAATTTGACTTCATTGTGCCATGCTTGATTTCTTTAACGCTGTTTACCTTTGCATACGCTTCATACACTGCGCGTTTTTCCTCTGCCACCTTTCTTGGCGGCGCTCTGCGCTTCTCGGCGACGCTTTCTCTTGGCGGCGCCTTCTTTCTTGGCGATGCGTATGCTTGGCGATGCCTGTCATTACTTTGAAAGGGAAAAAGATAAAGACCAAAACCAAGACAAAGGTTTTTCCTCGAACTTCTTTTCCTTTTTTATTTGGGTGACCTCGTTAAAAAACCCCCGAGAGGGAAAAAGAGTGTCCCCTTCAACTAAATTGTTACATGGCTGCTTACATAAGTCAACTAAAATAAAATTTTAAGCTGGCTGCATTCCAACTGCGTGGGATGGGACCCCCATCCAATGTCTCTAGGTTGTAAGAACCGTTGCCCTTAGCTTCGGTAATTCTGAAGGGTCCGGTCCACTTGGGAGACAGCTTATTCTCCAGCTCGTATGGATGAGCCTTCCTCATAACTAGGTCGCCAATCTGGAACTGTTGTGGCTTTACCTTAGAGCTATATTGTCGCTCTACCCTTCTCTTTACGGCTTCGGCCTTTATTCTGGCCTCCTCCCTGGCTTCGTCCAGTAGGTCCAGGTTCACCCTCCTTTCTTCGTTGGATTCTTCCGCCACAAAATTTTGGAAACGTGGTGAGCTTTCGTGAATCTCAACTGGGATCATTGCGTCCGACCCATACACTAAGCTGAAAGGCGTCTCCATGGTGGACGATTGGGGCGTGGTGTGGTATGCCCACATAATCCTTGACACTTCCTCCGCCCACGCTCCTTTGGCCTTTTCTAGCCTTCTCTTTAGCCCCCTCAGCAAGACTCTGTTTGCTGACTCTACCTGCCCATTAGTTTGGGGGTGTTCAACTGATGCGAACACCTGCTTGATGCCTACCTCAGCACACAGGTTTCTCAACTGCTGACTGGCGAACTGGGTTCCGTTATCGGATATCAGCCGCCTAGGTACGCCGAAACGGCACACAATATTCTTCCACACAAAGTGTTGGACTTTGTGCGCAGTGATCTGGGCCACGGGCTCCGCCTCTATCCACTTGGTGAAGTACTCTATGGCGACGATCAGGTACTTCATCTGCCTTATCCCCAGCGGAAACGGACCTAGGATGTCGATCCCCCAGGTATGGAAAGGCCATGGGCTGTATATGGATCGCAGCTCCTCTGGCGGCGCCTTGTGCCAGTCTGCATGTTTTTGGCATTGCTTACAACGCTGGGCGTGTCGCACGCAATCTTCCTTTACTGTTGGCCAATAAAAACCCGCGCGCACTACCTTAGAAGCTAAGGACCTTCCGCCTATATGGCTCCCACAAATGCCTTCGTGGAGCTCCGCCATTATTCTGGTACACTCGTTGCCGCTTACGCATGTTAAGATAGGGTGAGTGAAACCGTGCCTGAATAACACTCCGTCTACCATGGTGTACCTTGCAGCATTTCTCTTAACCTTCTTACCTTCTTCAGGCTCCACTGGGAGAACCCCATCCGCTAGGTACCGCCTGTATGGCGTCATCCAGGTGTCTCCTTCGGCTAAAACATGTATCTGCGCTCGTCTCCCTCCTTCGGGCATGTCCGTGTATACGGTAATGTGAGGCGCCTTCAACGTATCTTGAGTCAAGGAGCGATGACTCCTTGGCCTTCCTCTCGTGGTGCTTATATGGAGGACATCCACCCTGTTATCCTCTATGAATTTCCTCGGAGCCTTAAGCGTCTCTTGGATTACAGTCCTCTGCCTGCCCCCCTTGCCTGAGCTGGCCAGCTTGGCGAGCAGGTCGGTTCTGGCATTCTGCTCCCTTGGGACATGCACCAGCTCAAGAGCACTAAAGGCTCCGTTTATCGATTCGACGTACCTTAAATATGCCGCCATCTGCGGGTCTTTCGCCTGGAACTCACCCAACACTTGCCCCGTAACCAGTTGGGAGTCACTCTTCACTAATAGGTTCCGCGCGCCCATTTCTTTGGCTAAGAGCATTCCTGCAATCAGGGCTTCATACTCAGCCTGATTATTACTGGCTTTGAAAGCGAAGCGCAGGGCCTGCTCGATCAGTACACCGTCTGGTCCTTCCAAGACTATTCCCGCACCACTTCCTTGTTGGTTGGAAGAGCCATCCACTGAGAGCGACCACTGTGAGCCTGCCTCCACCTCCTGTTTGCCTCCGGGCGAGAGTTCTGCCACGAAATCTGCGTATACCTGCCGTTTGATGGACCCTCTGGGCTCATACTGGATGTCGAATTCTGAAAGTTCCACTGCCCAGCGCACCATCCTTCCCGCCACGTCAGGCTTCTGCAGCACCTTCTGTATAGGGAGGTTGGTCATCACTATCATCGTAAAGCTGTGGAAGTAATGACGGAGCCTCCTGGCTGAGAACACCACTGCTAACGCTGCCTTCTCCAACGCCTGGTATCTTGTCTCAGTGCCTTGTAACGCCTTGCTCACGAAATAGATGGGCTTTTGACTCTGGTCCTGCTCCTGGATTAACACAGAGCTGATAGCCCGCTCCGTTACTGTGAAATATAGCCGGAGGGGCACACCTGTTACTGGTTTGTAGAGGACCGGTGGCGTCGCCAGGTACTCCTTTAACTTAATGAAAGCCGCTTCGCATTCGTCAGTCCATGCAAAGCGACTATTTCTCTTGAGGCACTGGAAATACAGGTGCCCCTTCTCTCCCCTAGCGGAAACAAACCTTGAGAGCGCCGCCATCCGCCCTGTCAGCTGCTGCACTTCCTTTACTGACGTCGGGCTTCGCATGGCGATGATCGCCACGCACTTATCGGGGTTCGCCTCTATCCCCCTTTCTGTGAGCATGAAACCCAAGAACTTACCGGCCTCTACCCCGAAAACACACTTCTCAGGGTTTAGCTTGAGGCGGTACTTGGATATTGTGACGAACAATTCCTCCAGGTCCGCCATGTGCTGTGCCCTATCCTGCGACGCCACCACCATGTCATCCACGTAGGCGTACACATTCCTCCCTAGCATGGGCGCCAGGACCTTGTCCATTAGCCTTTGGTATGTGGCGCCCGCATTCTTCCAGCCGAAGGGCATCACCTTGTAACAGTAACTGCTAGTTTCCGTCATGAATGCGGTTTTGCTTTCATCCCTCGGGTGCATTTTAATCTGGTTGTACCCCGAGAACGCATCCAGGAAACTTAGCACCTTCCAGCCGGAGGCGCTATCTACCAACGCGTCAATGCTGGGCAGCGGGTACGAATCCTTCGGGCACGCCTTGTTTAGGTCAGTGAAGTCCACGCACATCCTCCACTTCCCATTCGCCTTCTTTACTAGGACGACGTTGGCTAGCTACTCGGGGTATTGGATTTCCCTGACGTGGCCAGCCTTCAGCAGCTTCTGCGTTTCTTCACGTACCACCAGCTGCCTCTCCTCGTTGAATTTTCTCCTCCTTTGGCGCACGGGGCGAACCGTGGCGTCCATGCTGAGGTGATGACATAAGAAATCGGGGTCGATGCCGGGCATGTCCGAGGCAGACCACGCGAAGGCGTCCAAATGGCGTGAGATCACCTCTGCCACCGCCTCCTGCTCTTCTTGGCTCAGCAAACGCCCTAGTTTAAACGTCTTGTCGCCAATGTTCCTATCCACCACGTTAGTCACTTGTTGGTCCCTGCTGTTATCCTGAATGGGCGTCGCCTCTACCGCTGGCGCCGTGTGGTCGGGATCCTCCCCCATGAGGGTGTCTTCTTCGGGCGTCGCCCTCACGGGCGTGGCCTCCACAGGCGTTGACCCGGAGGGCGTCGCCTCTATCATTGTCACGTCGACACTTGGCGGACGCTCAAACACCATGAACACGCTTTTCCTCGATTTTAGGCTGTTTTCATAGCACTTCCGCGCTTCCTCCTGATCTGACTTGATAACTATTACCTTGCCGCTGAGGTCGGGTAGCTTCATCTTCATATGACGCGTGGAGGATACTGCGTTGAGCCTATTCAGCGCCGGTCTCCCCAACAAGATGTTGTAGGCGGAATGGGCGTTTACGACCAAGTATCGTATGCTTTCAGTGCGCGAGGCTTCTCTATCTGTGAATGTCGTCCTTAATTCCAAGTAGCCTCGGACCTCCACTTGGTTGTCTGCGAACCCATATAGGCAGCCTGTGTAGGGCCTCAGAAGATCAGGGGACAAACGCAGCTTGTTGAACGTCGACAAAAACATGACGTCTGCAGAGCTCCCTTGGTCGACAAGGACCCTGTGTACCTTACGACCCGCTGTGATGACTGAGATGACTACGGGGTCGTTGTCGTGGGGCACAACGTCTCGGAGATCCCCCCTTGTGAACACGAGGTCCGACTCCCATGGCTCACCCGAGATTCTCTCTTCAACTGAGTTAACCCCCCTCGCGTACTTCTTCCTCTGGGAGGCGGTGGGTCCGCCCCCAGAGAATCCTCCGGTGATGGTATGGACCTCGCCGAGCACGGGCATCTCATGCGCCTGTTCTTCTGTGGGCGCCGGCAGGGTGGGTGTCTCGGCGGGTTCCGCAACATAATCCTTCAGGAAACCGCTTCTCACAAGTTCTTCTAACTGATACCCTAACGACAGGCAGTTGTCGATGTGATGACCAAAAGCTTCGTGGAACTCACACCAAGAATCTTTTCGTGGCCCTAACACCTTGTCAGTCTTCGTCGGTCGCCTCAACCTCTCGGCTATATTAGGCACGGCTATCAGGTCCTTCAACTCCTCCGCGAAGTTGTACCTCGCCGGTCTGGCCTTGAAGCCACCTTTTCCTTCTCTTTATCATTATTCCCTGGTTATCAGGGGTCAGAGGCCTTCCCACGGCGTCGCCCCCTCCATGGTCTTTCCTACCCATGGGTGTCGGGGAGTGGCGCTGCGGTCACCTTGCTCTTGAGTCATTCCACCTTGGCGACACCCTGCTAGGCGACGCCTTATCTTGGCGACGCCCTTCTAGGCGACGCCTTATCTCGGCGATGCTTCCTCTTGGCGACGCCTGTCCTTGGCGTCACCCCACCTGGGCGACGCCTTATGTTGACTTTGACCTCGACGCTGACTTTGACCTTGACTTCGTCAACGCCCGAGTACGGGACGGTACAAGGTTGAATGACTGGCCTAGGGTATAATGTGGGTTGTAATTAAGCTCAATTATATCTTAGGTAGGTTTTAAAAACCTAACCCTAACCCTAATCTACTAAAGGCCAAAATACAAGCCAAAATATCTAAAAAGAAAGGAATGCAAAAGAAGAAGAAGAAAAAAAGGAAGAAGAAGAAGAAAGAAGAGAAACTAAGTATATAAAAAGAGGTATTTGTATTAATGGTTTTTTGTTTTATTATTACTTGTGTAGTGCCCAATGATTCGCACTAGCCAATGTTAAAGTTTGTTTTTTTCATTGAATGCATACCTGTCATTCTCATAACACGATATGTTTTTTCTTTTATATTGGATGTACTGCCGATTTGAATTTAAAATTCCTTCTGATCCTGCCTGTTGACCGGAGCGCTGGAGAATGCCTCGTCAAAGGATCGACGTGCGCGCCGCTTCTCACTTCCGTTCCTCCTCTGGATCTATCTCAAGAACCTGCAAAGAAACGATACGGCGCCGCTGCGGCCGATCGCACTCCGACGCTCAAGTCAGTGACGGTATCACCAAATACTAAGAACTGGAACCGTGCAAATCTCTCTCACAAACAGCTCTGTCACTCGCAAGCGTAAAGTGTATGAACTGAACGTGCGTACCTTAGGAAATCTGTTAAGAACTCTTATATACCTGGTGATTTTCTCTCTCCTGGCAGTTACAGACTTGGACACGTGGCTTGCATCCGACTGTACACGTGTCATCATCTGGAGGCTCCCTGACTTGGCGCTACTTCTACTCTCATTTGGCTAAGTTACCTATGCATGGTGCTGCCCAGTGCATAGCTAACTCAGGAGTGCGATCTCTACTGAAACTGAAGAGGTAGGGCCTTCATACACCTTCCCTGTGGTCTCGCCGGCCGCCTTCATAATCTGCTTCTTCTTTATCTTTCGGCGATGTGCTTGTTCTGGCGATCTCCGACTGCCTGGTCGCCTGAGTCTGCATCTGGCGACTTCATCCCCAAACTGGCGATCGCCTATTCTGGTACGCTAGAGACCGGAACACGCCAACTTAACTATCGGCGACTACACGTGCCTCCCGACTTCCTTCCTAACTGTCAACCTGGCGCCTTGTCAACACGCCTACACTGTAACAGGATGCCACGTCATCGCATTCGACCATCAGGGCGGTACACAAGCCTTCCAGTCTTAAGCGAAGACTTGTCTAGCGAAAAGACTGAAAAAGCCTTCGTTAACACCGGTCTACGTGGCATGGGCGCAGAATTCCATGCGGTAGTACTTTCTGCGCTCTGACGCTCCACCAAACTCTTCACGCATCATTCGACACGTGGCTTTCATCAACGGTCATCTTCATCTGCCGTTAGCGCTTCCCAAAACCGTTCGAAAACCCCTAAACCCCTTACGCTCCTACTGTTTCATCACTTTCTTCACACTTGCGTACGCTCTTATTTCCCTCTGCGAAAGCTCTCGACGCTCCTCGACGCTCTAGATCACCACCTCCCTTCAACATTCTCCCGATCATCGAAAGGTAACTACTTTCCCTCTTCTGCTGTGTTTTCTCGCATTTTTACCGATTTGCATCATCTTATAACTGTCTGGTGCATACGCTGTGGGCTGTTTTCCATTTCTCCTTCTCGTAACTTAGGGCTCTGCCGATCGTCGCAACGAACTCACATTCGTTCGTCTTTCACCTTCCCTCCCTGATCGAGTCAGCCTTTGTAACCCTCCTGATTGTTTTTCCTTTCTTCTTCGTTTGCAGTTTGCTACCATGACCCGCACGAAGATCACCCCGAACCCCCCTCCGTCAGCGCGAAACCCTCCTTCTCAAGCACACGACTCTACGCAAGTTCGTGGTGCCCCCTCTTCGCAGGCTGTGAGGCCCGCGTCTTCTCAAACCACTCTGGCCCAGGCGACTCCACCAAACGCTGGAGGAGCCCCCACCCCACTGCCAGACTTCAAGACGTTATACTCATGGGCTAACTCAACCCTCTTAAAGGAAACGTCGTCGGTGAACACCGCGGGAGCGGTTCTGCGATTGACCAATGGGGACGAGGCCTTCCAATCATTCCACAAGGAGCACGATGAGAGAATGATGGTGCTGCCTTGCCCAGCCACTCTGCCAGTGTGTGCTGATGATAAAGTGAGCGCCGACGGGCCCTTCTGCTTCGTCTACACCACTCTTTTCAAGAAAGTTAAACTCAGGTTCCCTCTTACTCGATTTGAGAGGGAACTCTTAACCGAGCTCAACATAGCTGCCGCCCAGCTTCACCCCAACAGCTGGGCGTTCGTCCGAGCTTTCGAGGTAACATGCGCCCACCTGGGGTTGCCTGCGTCAGTGGACGTATTTTTATTTCTGTTTGAGGCCAAACACCCAGGCGATCGCCTTTGGGTCAGTCTGAACGCCATTGCTGGGAGATCCATCTTCACCATCTTCCAGCAGTCGTATAAGGATTGGAAGGGGAAGTTCATCCAGGTCCGCGCGAACGACAAAGATCCTTCCCTTCTCGACGGTTTCCCCTTGTACTGGGTGGACAAGGGGAAAAAAGAGTCTAAGAGCTGCTTCAGGAGGCCCAGAAGTCCTGACAGCATGGGAGCTTTGGACAGAGACCTTTGTCTCTTCCGGAAGAGGGTGGCAGATGCCCACATAACATTCTTGACCCCCACCCTGATTTCCTTCGAGTTCTTTGAGGACCAGTTGGAATTTCAAATAGGTCAGGACACTACATCTTTGCCTTCACATTGCTTCTGATATTGTTTTTGGGCGTCTTGTGCGACACACACAAGACTTTGGTTTTATCTTTTCTGCATATGCCTGCTTTTGCTGTTTCCTTGCCTTGTACACTTACTCCATTCTCCTTTAAACTAACTTATGCACTTTCATTTCACGCAGATACCATGTTGGGTAAGAATATGCTCGCCGATCTAAAGGCGCTCGCCCGCAACCACGGGTTGGCGACCGGCTCCCAGACGGTTCCCAACTCGGCGGTTGAGAAGGCTATCATCCAGGGGCGATCACCGCCTAAGGCGCCCACTCAACGAAAGAAACTGGTCCTTAAGAGGCCAAAGCGGAAAGCCCCCCAAGTTGTCCAAGAGGATGAGGAGGAGGACGACGAGGTCACAGAGGATGGCCTTGTCACAAAGAGGAAGAGGGTGGCACCATCTTCCCCACCTGCCCCGCCCCCTCTTCCAGCTTCAACACCACCATCAACACCCGCACCTCCTCCTTCACCACCAGCACCACAAGCCCCTTCACCACCAGTCCAAGCAGTCCCATTGGCCACTGCGCCACCTGCAACTGAGGCCCAAGAGCCAAACTTCTTAGAGGACCCTCCGAGCGCCTCTACTCCACATATATCAGCAGGAGGGGACCCTCCTTCCAACACCTCAGCTGCAGGAGTCATTCCAATCGGGGATGAGGTCGCTCACACCTCTCCAATCCTAATCACCGAGTCCCCGGTTGCGTCGCCGCGCCAAGAAGCAACCACTGAAAATATTGTTAAGGAAGGCGGCGACGAGAACCCTCAACAAGCCCCCCTGGCGCCTCTCCAAGCTGCAAATCTTTCCCTCGAGGTGACGAGGATGTGGGAACCTCTAACTGCTAAACTCAAAACCATTGCAGAGGATATCCCATCAATCATAACGAAAGCTGTGGAGAGCTCCACCAGGCGGCTACAGGATGACATCTACAACCTCAAGACCGAGAACAGCACAATGAAGGTTGAGGTGGAGAAGGTGTCATTTAGCTTAACGCTCGCGGAAATGGAACATTCTCGAGTGGAGGATGCCCTAAACACCGAGCTTAGGCTTGCGCGCAAGGAAGCTGTCGACCTTCACCGCAAAGTCCACGAACTTGCCCAAGAAAAGGTCGAACTTGAAAGCAGAATCGTGCCTCTGCGTACCAAGGCGAGCAACCTGGAGGCTCAAATTCAAGCCAATGCCGACAAGGTACAGAAGCTGGAGCAAAGGTCGATCGACCGCGAAAAGCTACTTGGGCAAGTAGAGAAAGCAAGAGACGACGCCATGGCTGATCTCTCCGAGGCAAACAAAGAGAAGGTGAAGATGGTTGCCGAGCTGGCCCAGGCTCAAACAGAATCTAAGAAGGTGGCTGACGACCTTCTTCAAGCTCAAGAGACCAACAAACAACTCCAAAAACAGGTCGAAGAGCTGGAGCAGCAGAACAAGGAGCTTAAGCAGCAGGTTGAAGGGTTTCAAAAGCAAATTGAAGAACTTCAAAAGCAAATCGAAGAACTTAAGCTAAGCTCTGCTCAGATTCTGGTTGTTGGGTTTGATGCCGCTCGAGAACAGTTTGCATGCCTCTTCCCTGATCTTGACCTTAGCATGGTGTCGTTAGACAACGAAGTAGTGGATGGGAAGGTCGTTCCCGCCGAAGGCTCAACCAACTCTACCCCATCTGCCTCTTTATGAATTCACTTGTATTTATCTTGTAAAAACCCTTGCACATGTATTTTGAACAGCTACTTATTTCAATAGCGAAATTTGGATATTTCTTCCGACTTCTTTGAGCGCTTTACTTTCTTCGTATGTTTAACTCTGCTACGTTTACCTTAACGATTTTGCAAACATGACCTTTGGCGTAACCGCTTCGAGCCAATTCGAACTTAAGCAACAATCGCTTTAAACAACTCGTACCCCTGAGGCGCTAACCTGATCGCAAGAAATGTTCCAAGCAATGAACTGTGATTCAATCATTGGTTCAAACAACGTCCCACTCGACCTGCTTTATCAAACACGTCTTTCGATCCTCTCGCCGTGTTTGAACTTTTCCCGATCGCCAAGACCTCTTGGCAACACCAACCTTACTCAGTCTCATGCTTTGGCAATCGTTTCTTTATCTGGGGTAGAAACACCCTTTGGGATCTTCCTTTGCCCCCTTGAACTTCAGAGCAAAAGACCGGCTGACTAGGCGTTCTCTTCGAACCTACCTTAGCCACCTTTCAAGCTTCTTCCACCCTCTTCGCCATACCTGAACTCGTTCAAGACGAGAAGGATTTTATCTTGCCTACACTCGAGGCGGGAAGGTCTTTTAACTCGCCTGAACTCGCTCATCGGCGAGAAGGACTTTGTCAGGTGTCTCAACTTGCCCAGGGTGTACATCTCCTCCCCCCTGGATGCACTGAGGACCTTTTTCTTTCTCACGCCTGCACTCGCTCGACGGCGAGGAGGTCTTTGATGGGCCTTAGCTCGCACAACGGCGATAAGGACTTTGTTCGGTGCCTCAACTTGCCCAGGGTGTACATCTCCTCCCCCCTGGATGCACTGAGGACCTTTCTCGCCTGCACCCGCACGACGGCGAGGAGGTCTTTGATGGGCCTTAGCTCGCACAACGGCGATAAGGACTTTGTTCGGTGCCTCAACTTGCCCAGGGTGTACATCTCCTCCCCCCTGGATGCACTGAGGACCTTTCTCGCCTGCACCCGCACGACGGCGAGGAGGTCTTTGACTTGCCTCTGCGTTGCCCCGGGAGTTACATCTTCTCGCTCCCAGAAGCACGGAGGACTTTTTCTCTTTCTCGCCTGCACTCGCTCAACGGCGAGGAGGTCTTTAACTTGCCTCAAAACGCGCGAGGGCGTTGAGGTCTTCCATCTGGTGCCTCCGATTGCCGAAAAACGATGAGGACTTTAAAAACTTAACTGGTGCCTCTAATCGCCGAAAAACGATGAGGACTTTAAAAACTTAACTGGTGCCTCTAATCGCCGAAAAACGATGAGGACTTTAAAACTTTAGAAAACACGCGACATATCTTTTCGTGCCTTAAATCATGTACGAATGACAAGGTCTTTCTTCGAAACTTTTGGAAATAACACATATGCAATCTGAAAACACCTTATACTTCGAAAACTCTTCTTTTATTGGGTGGCCTCATTAAAAACCCTCCTTAGGGAAAAAAGAGTGCCCCCTTAAAACTGTTTTAACAGAGACATTGCAATGTAATATTTGTGTTTGTCTTTACTTACAAAGCTCTTAGCTATAGTACAACTTCAGGTGTGTGGCGTTCCAGGTACGAGGGATCGCCCCCCCTTCCAACGTCTCCAAGCGATAGGCTCCGTTCCCGAGTGCCTCGGTTATTCTGAACGGTCCAGTCCACTTGGGTGATAGCTTATTCTCCATCTTGTACTGGTGGGCCTTTCTCATCACCAGATTGCCTTCTCTAAACTGCCTTGGCATCACCTTTGAGTTGTACCTTCGCTCGACCCTTCTCTTCACCGCCTCAGCCTTCAGCCTTGCCTCCTCCCTAACTTCGTCCAGCAGATCCAGGTTCAGTCTTCTCTCTTCATTCGAGTCTTCCTCTACAAAGTTTTGGAATCTCGGCGAGCTCTCCTGAATCTCGACTGGAATCATGGCATCACACCCATAGACCAAGCTAAACGGGGTCTCATGGGTTCCTGACTGCTCGGTGGTGTGGTACGCCCAAACTATTCGGGGTACCTCCTCAGCCCAGCTCCCCTTGGCTTTCTCGAGCCTCCTCTTCAAACCTCTCAGCAACACCCGGTTAGCTGATTCCACCTGGCCATTAGTCTGAGGGTGCTCGACGGATGCAAACACTTGCTGAATTCCGACCCCTTCGCAAAGCTTCTTCAACAGGTGGCTCGCAAACTGAGTCCCGTTATCTGATACCAGGCGCTTAGGCACTCCAAACCGGCACACAATATTCTTCCATTCGAAGCCTTCGATCTTGTGCGCGGTGATCTGGGCTACTGGTTCTGCTTCAATCCACTTGGTGAAATACTCAATCGCCACCACCAAGTACTTCATCTGCCTGATCGCCAGTGGAAAAGGTCCCAGGATGTCAATTCCCCAAGTATGAAACGGCCAAGGGCTATAGATCGACTTCAACTCCTCGGGAGGCGCCTTGTGCCAATCGGCGTGCTGCTGGCATTGTTTGCAGCACTGGGCGTACTTCTTGCAATCTTCTCTCATGGATGGCCAATAATAGCCTGCGCGGAGAGTCCTGGCGGCCAGAGCTCGACCCCCGACGTGACTTCCACATATTCCTTCGTGGAGCTCTGCCATAATTCTCGTGCACTTCTCGCCGTGTATACATTCCAGGAGTGGGTGAGTGAACCCAAACCTGTACAGATCGCCGTCAATCAATGTATACTTGCTGGAATTTTTCTTTACCTTCCTAGCTTCTGCTGGATCCAGCGGGAGGAGACCATCTGCCAAGCACCGCTTGTACTGTGTTATCCAAGTGTCTGGCTCGTGGGTGGCGCAGACCTGCATCACGTCCGCCTTCTCTTCTCGACATGCTCTAATTCTTGGCGATCTCAGGGTTTCTTGCGTCAAAGACTTATGGCTTCTCGCTGCTTTCTCCGTCGACCTGCTTATCTGAAGGACCAGGTGATCTGCTACAAATGCCCTCGGCGTCTTCAAAGTTTCTTGAATCACTGTCCTCTGCCTACCCCCCTTGCCCGAACTGGCGAGCTTAGCAAGCAAGTCAGCTCGGGCATTCTGTTCTCGGGGCACATGCACCACTTCAAAAGAGGCAAAGGAACTCTTCAATTCCTGCACATACGCCAAGTAAGCCGCCATTTGTGGATCTTTAGCCTGGAACTCGCCTGTTACTTGCCCTGTGACTAGCAGCGAGTCACTCTTAGCCATCAGCACTCTGGCTCCCATCTCTTTAGCCAGCAGAATCCCGGCGATCAGCGCCTCATACTCTGCTTGATTGTTGCTGGCTTTGAAGGCGAATCTCAACGATTGTTCGATCAGCACGCCGTTGGGTCCTTCCAATATGACTCCAGCACCGCTACCCTGCTGGTTTGACGATCCATCCACCGAGAGTACCCAACGGAAATCATCTCCTTCAACACGCGTCGCCTCTGAAGAGAGCTCGACTACAAAATCTGCAAAGATTTGCCCTTTGATCGGGCCTCGAGGCTCATATTTAATGTCAAACTCTGACAACTCGACTGCCCACTTCACCATTCTTCCTGCAACATCAGGTTTCTTCAAGACCTTCTGGATGGGCAGGTCAGTCATCACCAGTATTGTGAAACTGTGGAAATAGTGGCGCAACCTTCTTGCCGAAAACACCACAACCAATGCAGCCTTCTCCAGGGCCTGATATCTCGTTTCTGGGCCCTGCAACACTTTACTCACGAAATAAATAGGTTTCTGAGCCTGATCCTGGTCCTGGGCGAGCACAGCACTCACCGCCCTCTCAGTCACAGCGAAATACAACCTGAGAGGGATTCCCGCCAGTGGTTTGCACAAAACCGGCGGGCTCGCCAAATATTCATTCAGCTTGACGAAAGCTTCCTCGCACTCTTTCGTCCAAACGAACTTGTTATTGCGCCGCAGACACTGGAAATAGGGATGTCCCTTTTCTCCGCTTGCTGACACGAAGCGGGATAGGGCCGCCATCCGACCCGTCAGCTGCTGGACTTCTTTCACTGTAGTCGGGCTTTTCATCGCCAAGATGGCGGCGCACTTGTCCGGGTTGGCCTCTATCCCTCTTTCAGTCAAGAGAAAACCCAAAAATTTTCCAGCCTCCACGCCGAAAATGCATTTCTCCGAGTTGAGCTTCAACTTGAACTTGGCGATCGTCGTGAACAATTCTTCCAAGTCTGCAACGTGCCTGCTTTTCTCCTGCGAGGTCACGACCATGTCATCGACGTAAGCTTGCACGTTCCTTCCCAGCATCGGTGCAAGTACTCGATCCATCAGCCTCTGGTACGTGGCCCCCGCGTTCTTCAGCCCGAACGGCATCACCTTATAGCAGTAGCACGACCTCTCCGTCATGAAGGCTGTTTTTTCTTCATCCATGGGATGCATCTTGATCTGATTATAGCCCGAGAAGGCGTCCAGGAAACTCAGCAGCTTGCACCCTGCAGCACTATCAACCAAGGCATCAATGCTTGGTAAAGGATATGAATCCTTTGGGCAAGCCTTATTCAGGTCGGTGAAATCGACGCACATGCGCCACTTCCCGTTGCTCTTCTTTACCAGCACGACATTTGCCAGCCACTCAGGGTACTGGACTTCCCTGATGTGGCCTGCAGCGAGGAGTTTCTGGGTCTCATCCTTAATCGCCTGCCTCCTTTCTTCATTAAATTTCCTCCTTCTTTGCCGCACCGGTCTCACCATGTTGTCCATCGCCAGATGATGGCACAAGAAGTCGGGATCGATCCCGGGCATGTCCGAAGCAGACCAGGCAAATGCGTCCAGATGCCGTTCAATCACCTTGGCGATCTGGTCCTGGAGATCGACCTCCAGAGATCTTCCGAGCTTGAAAACCTTCCCCCTGATCTCCTTCTCGAGCCACTGCTCGACGGGTTTGGGCCTGGACTCTCTGGCGATCACCGCCTTGGCGATTCCGAGTTCCCTGGTTTCCTCCGGGCGATTCTGCGCCTCTTCCTCCTCCAGGGCAGCATTCCTCTCCCCCAGCTCAGCATCTACCATCTCTACATCCCTTCCAGCGGCCCCCTCCATTATCGGCGGTCTGGGCTTCACACCGGGCGGTGGGGTGGTTGTGACATAGCTCACTGATCTTTTATTTTTCAGGCTATTTTCATAGCACTTTTTCGCTTCCTTCTGATCAGACTTTATCGTGATTACCACCCCTTCCATGGACGGCAACTTCACCTTCATGTGCCGAGTCGATGGAATTGCGCCTATCCTGTTGAGAGTGGGCCTTCCCAGCAGGATGTTATATGCTGAAGGGGCGTTTACGATGAGGTACTTGATTTTCTCCGTCCTCGACCCAGCCTCATCGGTAAACGTGGTTCTCAGCTCGATGTACCCCCTGACCTCCACCTGGTCGCCAGCGAACCCATACAAGCACCCTCCATAGGGCCTTAGCTGGTCAAGGGGCAATTCCAACTGCGTGAAAGTCGGCCAGAACATCACGTCTGTCGAACTTCCTTGGTCCACCAGAACTCGGTGGACCTTCCTCCCCGCCGTGATCAACGAAATAACAATGGGATCGTTGTCATGAGGCACAACGTCCCGAAGATCCTGCTTGGTGAACGTAATGTCCACTTCGGGCGAGTGATCTTCAAACATGTCTACTGACATCACCGATCGCGCGTACTTTTTTCTCTGTGATGCGGTGCATCCACCACCTGAGAAACCCCCCGCAATGGTGTGGATCTCCCCATGGATAGGCATCTCGTGTTGCTGGGCTTCTCCACCTGCCGGCTGGGAACTCGACGCTCCTCCGGTCCTTCTATCCAGCAGATAGTCGTTTAGGAACCCGCTCTTAACCAGATCGTCGAGCTGGTATCCTAAAGACAAATACGAGTCCAGGTTGTGGCCAAAGCACTGGTGGAACTCGCACCAGACGTCCGGCTTTGACCCTAGCACCTTGTCGCCCACCTTCTCGGGCGCCTTCAACCTAGCAGATATGTTAGGGATAGCAATCAGGTCCGCTAGTCCCATGACGAATTTGTGCTTAGGCGGGCGATTGTATTCCCGGCGTGCTGGTTGTTGGCGTGCTGGCGGTTGGCGAGCTTGGCTTCTTCCCTTATTTCTCCTATCATAAGGATAGCGAGTCCTTTGATCCTTTCTGGCCGCCGCTGCCGTTTCCAGCACCCTCTGTGGCTGGATCCTGGTCTGGGCGCGTGGCCTGGCGGGAGCCACGCTGCCTCTCTTCTCGGCGACCTCACTCTCGTCGGCGATGTGAGCCACCGCAAGCCGCCTGACTTCAGCAAACGTCGCTGGATGAGCCCTGATCAAGGCTTCGCAGAATGGCCCTGGCTGCACGCCCTTCTTGAAGGCATAAACCAGCATTTCCTCATCCTTGGCCGGCGACCTGACCATCTGCGCTCCGAAGCGATTGAGGTAGTCTCTGAGGGACTCCCCATGGTACTGCCTTATATCAAACAGGTCATAGGACACCCTGGGCGGTGCCTTGTTCACAATATACTGCTCGACAAAGATTTTCGAGAATTGCTGAAAATTAGTTATGTGGCCATTAGGCAGGCTCACAAACCACTCCATCGCCGTTCCCTGGAGCGTGCTCACGAACATCTTACAATAGACAGCATCCGACCCCCCTGACAGCATCATCTGTGTGTGGAACGTGGTCAGATGAGCCTCTGGATCTTCCACGCCAGTAAACACAGCTTTAACCGGAACCACGCTCGTGGGAATTGGCGTGTCGGTAATCGCCTGAACGAAAGGCATTGGGAACACACGAGGCGGCGTCGACGGTGCCACCTCTTCAGCTGAAGAACGAACCTGCTGCTCCTGAAGAGCTCGACGTAGCTCTTCAGCTACTTTGCTGAGCTCCTCGTTCCTGGCGCAAGAGGCGACCAGGTCTTCATGTATCCTCGCCTGCTCGACGCGCGAGGCTTCTACAGTGGCCTGCAATGAGCGCATCATTTCTGCCATCTGCGCCATGGTCATGGCGGCGTCGCCTTCAGCTGCGACGGGAGCCACGGGACTGGAACGATTGCTTCTCATCTTTCTCATCAACTTCAGCGAACCACAGAAGTACAGCAAATAACACTTCAACCACGAACGAATCAGCGAACGATCGGAGAAGATTCAAGAAACTGCGCAAGGACTTCAAGAAACCGCGAACCTTCAAAGAAAAACGCAGCTTCACCAAAACCACCGTTTCCCCGCGAACCCAAACAACCACTCGAAAGAACCCGAATCCACCGATCGGAAAACCAAACGAACGGTTTAAAACACAAACTTCCCCGAACGAAACTCAAAGAAACCAAGAACGACGGTTACACCAGCACACAACCGCGCAGAAAACCTCGAAAACCTCCACGAACTCACGCTGTGGATGGGAGCACGTTTTACACGGCACCACGGTGGGCGCCTGATGATCCTGCCTGTTGACCGGAGCGCTGGAGAATGCCTCGTCAAAGGATCGACGTGCGCGCCGCTTCTCACTTCCGTTCCTCCTCTGGATCTATCTCAAGAACCTGCAAAGAAACGATACGGCGCCGCTGCGGCCGATCGCACTCCGACGCTCAAGTCAGTGACGGTATCACCAAATACTAAGAACTGGAACCGTGCAAATCTCTCTCACAAACAGCTCTGTCACTCGCAAGCGTAAAGTGTATGAACTGAACGTGCGTACCTTAGGAAATCTGTTAAGAACTCTTATATACCTGGTGATTTTCTCTCTCCTGGCAGTTACAGACTTGGACACGTGGCTTGCATCCGACTGTACACGTGTCATCATCTGGAGGCTCCCTGACTTGGCGCTACTTCTACTCTCATTTGGCTAAGTTACCTATGCATGGTGCTGCCCAGTGCATAGCTAACTCAGGAGTGCGATCTCTACTGAAACTGGCGAGGTAGGGCCTTCATACACCTTCCCTGTGGTCTCGCCGGCCGCCTTCATAATCTGCTTCTTCTTTATCTTTCGGCGATGTGCTTGTTCTGGCGATCTCCGACTGCCTGGTCGCCTGAGTCTGCATCTGGCGACTTCATCCCCAAACTGGCGATCGCCTATTCTGGTACGCTAGAGACCGGAACACGCCAACTTAACTATCGGCGACTACACGTGCCTCCCGACTTCCTTCCTAACTGTCAACCTGGCGCCTTGTCAACACGCCTACACTGTAACAGGATGCCACGTCATCGCATTCGACCATCAGGGCGGTACACCTTCATTGAATTTTTCATATTTTAAAATAATTTACATATAATTTATTATATAATTATATTTATTAAAATTGTTTTTTATTCAATATTTAATGGGTATTGTAATTCTGAATAAAGTTAGAGAAACTTTCAATTTATTTATTTAATTTTTAATATTTTCAAATAATTTAAATATAATCTATTATATAATTATATAATATTATGTATTCTTATATAATTTAAATATTTTGTTTTATTTTTAAATTACTAACATGAAAATAATTTTTTTATATTTTAAATATTCACTTAAATTTTTATTAAAAAATAATATTTTATAAAGGTAAATTAATCTTTTTTACTTAAAAAAATTAAAAGTTAAAGATAATTTATTTTATAATAATTATATTAAAACTAAAAATATAAAATAAACTTAAATAAATAACATAATAATTGAATACTTTTTAAAATATAAAATATATTATAATTAATCTTTAATTTATTTTATGTTTTATTTTTTATATTTATTTAGTAAATTTTTTATTTTAAATTTAATTATATTATATCAAAGATGATAATACTTTTAATAATAATTATGTTGAAATTAAAAATATAAAATAACCTTAAATAGTATAGTAATTGAAAATTATTTTAAAAATATATAATATATTATATTATAATTAATTTTTAATTTCTTACATATTTTATTTTTTATATTCATAATTTGATTTTTATTAAATGAATTTATTTGATTTTTATATGTAAGTAAATATTTTATATTTAATTTATTTTGTTATAGGAAATTAAGATGAATGTACCTAATCAAGTTACTGAACAAGAAGATGAAACAAAACCTTTGTGGAGATATGTTTCAAAGTTAAGAAAAACTCTCGGTGGTGGAAATAATATGATCAAGTGTAGCCTGTGTGATTTTTCATTCAGTGGATCTTACACTCGAGTAAGAACTCATTTATTAAAAATTACAGGGAGAGGAGTTAGAATTTGTCCGAAGATGACCCCGTCAAAACTTATTGAGTTTAAAAAAATTAGACAATGAAGCATCATTGAAAATAGAATATTCAAAAAAGAAAAAGGTTCATCTACCACCTGTATCTGATGAAGGAAATCATACAAACCATGATCTTAACCCAAAACTAAAAGTTTCTTTACAAGCTGCTTTCAATATTCAAGCGAGGGATACTCTTGATTGTGAAGTTTCGATGATGTTTTATTCTTCACGACTAGCATTTCAATTAGCAAGAAGTCCTTAATATAGGAGTGCATTTTCTTATGCAGCTAATACTTCTAATCTTAGTGAATATGTATCACCAACATGTAATAAACTGAGAGGTCATTTACTTTCAAAGGAAAGAAGTCATGTAGAAAACCTTCTGCAACCTATAAGAAACTCATGGAATAAAAAAGGTGTAACAATTGTTAGTGATGGGTGGAGAGATCCTCAAAGAAGACCACTTATAAGTTTTATGGCTATCATTGAGAGTAATGCAATTATGGAGGTTGGGGCGAGAAATGTAGTACAAATTGTAACTGATAATGCATCCATATGTAAGGTAGTGGGTATGCTCATAGAATTAGAATTTCCTTCAATCTATTGGACTCCTTGTGTAGTGCACACCTTGAATCTTGCATTATGTGCAACAAAAAATACCGAAAAAAATAGTGATACTTATCAACAATGTTCTTGGATCTCACAAATTGTTGATGATGCTACCTTTATTAAAACCTTTATTATGGGGAACTTTATGAGATTATCAATGTTCAATAACTTCAACTCATTGAAGTTGATTTTTGTTTCTTCAAAAAAATTTGCTTCAACCATAGTCATGTTAAAAAGGTTTAGAAGTTTGAAGAAAGGATTCTAAGAGATGGTTATTAGTAATTGTACCGATCAGGTAATCGGAAGTGATGACGTGGCAGCAAGCGATAATATAGGCGTGTCGAACGGGACACCTGGCTGACAGAAGGGAAGTACGTCGGGAAGTTTGTGTAATCGCCAATCGTTGACTTGGTGTTCTCCGATCTCTAGTATGTATAATCGGCGGTCACCAGGCTTGCGCCATAGTCGCCGTATGTGAGTCTTAGGCGATCAAGTGGTTAGAGATCGCCTAAAGGGGCACATCGCCGAAAGTGAAGGATGAGGTTATCCGATAAACACTCCCTAGCTAGAGGTCGGGGCAAGGGAACAGTTTCCCAGAACATGCATGATGTGCAAGTGAAGCAGATCGTGATAGCGGCAGGCGAGACCACAGAGAAGGTGTGCACCCCGTACTCGCCGCTTAAGGGGTCGCGCTCCAAGGAAGCTGTGCACCAAGTTACTCCTTGCATGGGTAACTTAGTCGAATAGCTTGAAGAGTAGAAGTGACGCTCAAGTGGTGAGGGATCCAGATGGTGACACGTGTACAGTTGGATGTGAGCCACGTGTCCAGAGGTGTAACCTTCAGGAGAGAGAAACGCTCAGGTATATAAGGAACTCTTAACAGACTTTTGAGGTACGTTTTAGAACACTTCAGTATGCTTTGAGAATACTTGCTAAGTACACTGAGATTCACTGCGCACGGTTCCTTGAGTTGAGATATTCTCTCTTAGTTTTGGTGATTCCGTCACTGACTTGAGCGTCGGAGCGTGATCGGCCGCAGCGGCGCCACTCTGTTTTCTTCAGGTTCTTGTGAGGAATTGAGGCGTGAAAGACAGAGGCTAACGTGGTGTGAAGCTGATCCAGAAGGAGAAACCTTTGACGTGGCAAGACTCTTGCACTTAGGTCAACCGGCAGGATCATCAGCGCCCACCATGGGGCCGTGTAAAACGTGTTTCCCATCCACAGCGTGAGTTTCTTGAAGTTTCTGCGGTTCTTGTGTGGTTGTGTGCTGGTGCAATCATTTTCGGCGTTTTTCACCGTTTGTTTGAGTTTTCGATCGGTAGTTTGAAGTTTTCCACCGTTTGTTTGAGCTTTCGATCGGTGAATTGAAGTTTCTTACCGTTTGTGCGAGTTTCAATCGGTAAATCGAAGTTTTTACCGTTCGTTCGAGTTTCTGATCGGTGAATCTGGAGTTTTAGTGGAGAAGCGGTAAGTTCGTGTTGAGATTGCGAGTTTCTGTGGAGGTTTTGGCATCCGAATCAATCCCGTGCTGTTGTGGTTGCGTTCTTGGAAGTTCTTTGGAGTTTAAGAGGTTTTGACCGATTGATTACTGGATCGATCATTCCGCTGGTGAAGGTTTTGGTCGCTGAAGCTTGATCTGTTGATATTTCATGAGAAAGATGAGAAGTACGCGTTCAAGTCCCGTTGTGCCAACTGTTGGAGAAGGCGCCATGACCATGGCGCAAATGATGGAGATCATGCGTGCGTTGCAAGCAAATGTGGAGGCATCGCACGTAGAGCAAGCGAAGATGCACGAAGACCTGGTCGCCTCTCAGGCCAGAAATGAGGAGCTCAGCAAGGTCACTGAGGAATTGCGTCAAGCTCTTCACGAGCAGAGAGGACGCACAACCATTGAAGAGGTTGCGCCATCGTCGCCACCGCGCGTTTTTCCGATGCCGTTTGCTCAGGCGATCACGGACACAGCGATCCCTGCGAGCGTTGTGGCCGTAAAAGCTTCTTTCACCGGCATGGAGGATCCTGAAGCACATCTCACTGTGTTTCATACGCAGATGATGCTGTCAGGAGGCTCAGATGCAGTTTATTGCAAGATGTTTATGAGCACACTCCAGGGAACAACGCTGGAATGGTTCGTTAGCCTGCCCACGGGTCACATAACCAATTTCCAGCAGTTCTCAAAGCTTTTCGTCGACCAGTACATCGTGAACAAGGCGCCACCTAGGGTGTCTTACGACTTGTTCGACATGAGGCAGTATCAGGGAGAGTCCCTCAGGGACTATCTGAATCGTTTTGGAGCACAGATGGTCCGCTCGCCTGCCAAAGACGAGGAGATGTTGGTATACGCCTTCAAAAAAGGCGTACTGCCTGGACCTTTCTGCGGGTGCTCATTAGGGGCCACCCCGCCACGTTTGCTGAAGTTCGGCGACTTGCTGTGGCCCACATCACCGACAAGAGTGAGGTCGCAGAAAAGAGAGGGAGCGTGGCTCCTGCTAGGCCTCGGGCCTAGACTAGAATACAGCCGCAGAGGGTGCTGGAGACGGCGGCGGCTAAGAAGGATCAAAGGACTCGCCATTCTTACGATCCAAAGAAAAACAAGGGAAGGGGCCCAGGGCGACCTAGGGAGTTCAATCGCCCACCCAGGTACAAGTTCGTCATGGGGTTGGCGGACCTGATCCCCATTCCCAACATAGCTGCCAGGCTTAAGGCGCCTGAGAAAGTTTCAGATAAGGTGCTAGGACCAAAACCGAACGCATGGTGTGAATTCCACCAAAGTTTTGGTCACTCCCTTGATTCGTGCTTGGCCCTTGGATACCAACTCGACGACTTGTTCAAGAGCGGCTTCTTGAATGACTACCTGCTGGACAAGAGAACGGGGCAGGCGTCGAGCTCCCAGCCGGCGAGCGGTGAGGGCCAGCAGCATGAAGTGCCCACACACGGCGAGATCCACACCATCGCTGGAGGTTTCTCATGTGGTGGATGTACTGCACCACAGAGGAAGAAATATGCAAGGTCTGTGATGGAAGTGGATGTGTTCGAAGATCACTCGCCGGATGTGGACATTACGTTCACGAAGGAGGATCTCAGGGACGTTGTGCCTCATGACAACGATCCTCCATTGTTATCTCGAAGGTCCACCGAGTATTGGTGAACCAAGGAAGCTCAACAGACGTAATGTTCTGGCCGACTTTCACCAAGCTGCAGCTACCCCTTGACCAGTTAAGGCCCTATGGAGGATGCTTATATGGGTTCACTGGCGACCAGGTGGAGGTCAGGGGGTACATTGAGTTAAGAACCACCTTCACATGAAGGTTAAGTTGCCATCAATGGAGGGGGTGGTGATCACCATAAGATCTGACCAAAAGGAGGCAAAGAAGTGTTACGAAAATAGCCTCAAGAATAAGAGGTCAGTGAGCTACATCACCACGACGCCGCCTCTCGGTGTGGAGCCCAGGCCAACAGAGGGGCGAGTTGTTGATGCGGCGATGGAAGTGACCGCCGGAGGCGATGTTATCATGGTAGACGCTGAGGTTGAGGGAAAGAACGCCGGTCGGGAAGAAAAGGCGAGAAACCGCCCAGAGAAGGCTAGGGAATCGGGAATCGCCAGGGCGGTGATCGCCAGTGAAACCAGGCCCAAACCTGTCGAGGAGTGGCTCGAGAGGGAGATCGGGGGCAAGGTCTTCAAGTTGGGAAGATCTTTGGAAGGTGAGCTACAAGACCAGATCGCCAAGGTGATAGAACGACATCTGGATGCTTTTGCATGGTCTGCTTCAGACATGCCGGGAATCGACCCCGATTTCCTATGTCACCACCTGGCAATGGACACCCAGGTCAGACCAGTGCGACAGAGAAGAAGAAAGTTCAATGAGGAGAGGAGACAGGCGATTAGGGATGAAACGCAAAAGCTCCTCGCCGCAGGCCATATCAGGGAGGTCCAGTACCCTGAGTGGTTAGCTAATGTCGTGCTGGTAAAGAAGAGCAACGGGAAGTGGCGCATGTGCGTCGACTTCACCGACCTAAACAAGGCTTGTCCAAAGGATTCATACCCTTTGCCAAGTATAGATGCCCTGGTCGAAAATGTAGCAGGGTGCAAGTTGCTGAGCTTTCTGGACGCCCTCTCAGGGTACAACCAAATAAAGATGCATCCCATGGATGAAGAGAAGACCGCATTCATGACTGAGAGATCGTGCTACTGCTACAAGGTGATGCCCTTCGGGCTGAAGAATGCGGGGGCCACGTACCAAAGGTTGATGGATAAGGTACTTGCACCGATGCTGGGAAGGAATGTTCAAGCGTACGTAGATGATATGGTCGTGACTTCGCTAGAGAAAAGCAAGCACATCTCAGATCTGGAGGAGTTGTTTACCACTATCGCCAAGTATAAATTGAAGCTGAACCCCGAGAAGTGCATTTTTGGCGTAGAGGCGGGGAAGTTCATGGGTTTCCTCTTAACTGAGAGAGGAATCGAGGCAAATCCTGATAAGTGTGCTGCCATCTTGGCGATGAGGAGCCCGGCTACCGTGAAGGAGGTGCAGCAACTTACAGGTCGGATGGCCGCCCTATCTCGTTTCGTGTCAGCTAGTGGAGAGAAAGGCCATCCGTATTTCCAATGCTTGAAGCGAAACAATAGGTTTGTCTAGTCGAAGGAATGCGAAGAAGCTTTCGTGAAGCTTAAAGAGTACCTGGCGAGCCCGCCGGTTTTGTGCAAACCTTTGGTAGGGACCCCACTCAGGTTGTATTTTGCTGTAACTGAGAGGGCTGTGAGTGCGGTGCTCGCCCAAGATCAAGATCAGGCTCGGAAACCTATCTACTTCGTTAGCAAGGTGTTACAAGGCCCAGAAGTAAGGTATCAGGCCTTGGAGAAAGCTGCACTAGCGGTCGTATTCTCGGCGAGGAGGTTGCGCCACTATTTTCACAGTTTTACGGTGCTGGTGATGACCGACTTGCCTATCCAGAAAGTCTTAAAGAAACCTGATGTAGCTGGGAGAATGGTGAAGTGGGCCGTGGAGCTGTCAGAGTTCGACATCAAATACGAGCCCCGAGGACCGATCAAGGGGCAGATTTTCATTGATTTTATGGTCGAGCTCTCGTCGGAAGCAGCACGAGTTGAGGGGGACGATTTTCGTTGGGTACTTTCGGTGGACGGATCATCTAACCAGCAGGGTAGCGGTGCTGGAGTCATTCTAGAAGGGCCCAACGGCGTGCTGATAGAACAATTCCTGAGGTTTGCTTTTAAAGCTAGCAACAATCAAGCAGAATATGAGGCGTTGATCGCAGGCATCTTGTTGGCTAAGGAGATGGGGGCTAGGGTGTTGATGGCCAAGAGTGACTCATTGTTAGTCACGAGACAAGTAACAGGCGAGTTCCAGGCCAAGGATCCACAAATGGCGGCTTACTTGGAGTATGTGCAGGAGTTGAAGGGTTCCTTTGCCTCGTTTAAAGTGGTGCATGTACCCATAGAGCAAAATGCCCGAGTTGACTTGCTAGCCAAGCTTGTCAGTTTAGGCAAGGGGGGTAGGCAGAGGACAGTTATTCAAGAAACTCTGAAGACGCCTAGGGCGTTTGTGGCAGACCACCAGGTTCTTCAGATAAGCAAATCGACGGAGAAAGCGGCGAGGAGTCACAGGTCCTTGACCCAGGAGACCTTGAGACTGCCGAGAATAAGAGCATGTCGAGGGGCGAGGGTGACCGTGGCGCAGGTCTGCGCTACGCATAAGCCAGACACATGGATAACGCAATACCAGCGTTGCCTAGCAGATGGCGTTCTCCCGCTGGATCCGACGGAGGCTAGGAAGATAAAGAAGAATTCCAGTAAGTTCACCATGATCGACGGCGAGCTGTACAGGTTTGGGTTTACGCACCCACTCCTAGAATGTGTGCATGGAGAAAAATGCACAAGAATTATGGCCGAGCTCCATGAAGGTATTTGTGGGAGTCACATCGGGGGTCGAGCTCTGGCTGCAAGAATTCTCCGTGCAGGTTATTACTGGCCAACGATGAGGGAGGACTGCAAGAAGTATGCACAATGTTGCAAGCAATGTCAGCAGCACGCCGATTGGCACAAGGCACCTCCAGAAGAGTTGAAGTCAATTTACAGCCCTTGGCCGTTTCATACTTGGGGAATTGACATTCTGGGACCTTTCCCATTGGCGGTCAGGCAGATGAAGTACTTGGTGATGGCGATTGAATATTTCACCAAGTGGATCGAAGCGGAGCCAGTAGCCCAGATCACCGCACATAAGATCTGTACCGTCCCGTATCCGGGCGTTGACAAAGTCAAGGTCAAAGTCAACGACGGGGGGTCAAAGTCAACATAAGGCGTCGCCTAGGTGAACAGACGCCAAGTGCCAGTGTCGCCAAGAGGAAGTGTCGCCAAGGTAAGGCGTCGCCTAGGTGAAGGCATCGCCCAGTTAAGGCGTCGCCCTACTAGGGCGTCACCAAGGTCAAATCTCACAAAGGCAAGGCAATCACAGTGTGGCTCCCCGATACCCATGGGTAGGAAAGACCATGGAGGGAGCGACGCCGTGGGAAGGCCTCAAATCCTGATAATCCGGGGTAGTAATAAAGAGAAGAGAAAGGTGGCTTCAAGGCCATAGTAACAGCGCCAGTGTAGAGCAACCTGACTCGTGAAGTGCCCCTGCCGCCCCAGAGACGCCCTTGGGATAGATATGACTCATGAGGAGGGTCACGCCCAGGGCAGACAGGTGCGGGGTACGAGAGGAACGTAGATACGCTCTCGTAGTGAGTGGCTAGATGTTGGGGGCATGAGTTGGCACCCAAAGAGTCACCCCTAGCACAGACGCACTCCCAGGTAGGAGGACTCACACGAGGAGATACCCTCAGATGGGGTCACGGTGCTGTGAGGCCCTCCACGTATACAACAACCAGGTCAGATTAGAAACACCATTTTGTCAGGTACAAGGTAATTAAGGTTATTTAATACAGTTTCCGTTTCGAGCGTTTAAGGTACTATAAATGCTCCCAATCGGTTTAAACGTCTTAAATGCGCTACGTTTTATAATTAAATGCGCTTTAAGGAGCTTTGAATGCGGGAGTGGCTTAAATAGCGCTTTGAATGTTGGAAACGGGGTTCGGACTTTTGGCTAATTTTCCAGAAACACTCTAGTTGCTTGCTCGAGCCTTGATGTTACGCACAAGGGACTAGGGAAGGATTTTGGCCAGAACGAGAAAATATACACTAGACACAGTTTCTTTTTACCACCTTCAGAGTGCCATACACGGTGCTCCGATACGGAGGTGCAGAGGTTTTGGTGTTTCTTGCTGGCTGACTGGAGCGTCGAAGTGCAAACGACCGCTAGGGCGCCCTTTTGTCCTTCTTTGCAGGAATCCACAGGTAACCAGTGGGAAGGAGTCCCTAGCTGACGGTTGAGGTCGCGCACGAAGACGTCCCAGGTCAACCGGACGGAATAAGATCGAAAGCTTTGTATGGAAGATCATCGTGTGCCGTTTTGGCCTGCCTAAACGCCTGGTGTCGGACAATGGAACTCAGTTTGCGAGTCACCTGTTGAAGAAGCTGTGCGAAGAGGTGGGAATACAGCAGGTGTTTGCATCCGTCGAGCACCCACAGACAACTGGCCAAGTGGAGTCTGCCAATCGGGTGTTGCTGAGAGGTTTAAAGAGAAGACTGGAGTAAGCTAAGGGATCGTGGGCTGAAGAGGTACCCCGCATAGTTTGGGCGTACCATACCACTGAACAGTCAGGAACCCACGAGACCCCGTTTAGCTTGGTTTATGGATGTGATGCGATGATTCCAGTTGAAATCCAGGAAAGCTGGCCGAGATTCCAGAACTTTGTGGCGGAAGACTGGAACGAAGAAAGAAGATTGAATCTGGATTTACTGGATGAGGTCAGGGAGGCAAGAGTAAAGGTCGAGGCAGTAAAAAGGAGGATTGAGTGAAGGTATAACTCTAAGGTAATGCCAAGGCAGTTTAGAGGAGGCGACCTGGTGATGAGGAAGGCGCATCAGTACGAGATGGAGAACAAGTTATCACCTAAGTGGACGGGACCGTTCAGAATAACCGAGGTGCTCAGGAACGGCGCCTACCGCTTAGAGATGTTAGAAGGAGGGGCGATTCCTCGCACTTGGAACACCACACATCTCAAATTATATTACAGTTAAAGCTTTGTAAGTAAAAACGAACATGAAGAGATTTACATGCTTTCTGTTAAAACAGTTTGAAGGGGGCACTCTTTTTTCCCTAAGGAGGGATTTTAATGAGGCCACCCAATAAAGAAGAGTTTTCAAAGTTTAAAGTTTCTATGATTGCATGCTTGTGGTTTTGAAAGTTTTCAGAAGAAAGACCTTATCACCCGAACGTGATCTAAGGCAACGACAAAGTTATGCTGCATGCTTTCTAGTTAAAAGTTTTAAAGTCCCCATTGTTTTTCGGCGATTGGCGGCATCAGTTAAAAGTTTTAAAATCCCCATCGTTTTTCGGCGATCGGCGGCAGTAGTTAAAGTTTTAAAGTCCTCATCGTCTTTCGGCGATCGGAGGCACCAGTGATGACTAAAGACCTCAACGCTCTCGTGCGTCTTGAGGCAAAAAGAGAAAAAGTCCTCCTCGTCTTTAAGCGAGTGCAGGCGAGAAAGAGAAAAGTCCTCCTCGCCTTTGAGCGAGTGCAGGCAAGAACAGACAGAGGAAGTCCTCTTCGCCTTTGAGCGAGTGCAGGCAAGAACAGATCGAAAGACCTCTCTGCACAAGCAGATAGAGGCAAGATTAAAAGTCCTCAGCGTGTCCAGGGGGGAGGAGATGTACACCCTGGGCAAGCTGAGGCACCAGAAAAAGTCCTTCTCACCTCAGAGTGAGTTCAGGCAAGATGAACTGAAAGGTCAGGGGTGTTCGTGATCTTAAACGGTGGGAAGGGAAGGAAAACGCCTTTCCCCCCTTTAAGTGAAACATCAATATTGACTCAGTAAGACCAGAGAAACCTTCCACGCTTGTAGGCGGTGTGAAGATAGATAAAATCCTTCTCGTCTTGAACGAGTTCAGGTATGGCGTGAAGGGTGAAAGAAGTTAAAAAGATAACTAAAGTAGGTTCAAAGAGAACACCTCACTATCCAGCTCATTGTTCTGAAACTCAGGGAGGTAGAGAAGGATTCGAAAGGCGCCTTTACCCCCCAGATGAGGGAACAATGGTCAAGTTCTGAAGGTAAGAAAGGTCACATCGCCAAAACCCTACGGCGATCAGAAGAGTTCCAGGTGATGACAGGAATAAGGGCTCACTTTGCTGGGCAGATCAGGTAAACTGTATTTTGATACTAGTTTGAGTTAAAACCTGCTGCCTAGTAAGTAACTTATGTTAAGGTTTGTTGCCTTGAGTTCACAAGTTATATAAAATGTCATCGGTAAAGAGTCAATAGTTGCTCAAGTTTACTTTGAGTTAACAGTTTGATAAGTTGTTATAAGATTAACAGTTTATTCAAGATCGAAGCAGTGTGTGAAAGGTAAGGCTCGAATATTGCTGAGTTAATTCGTTTGAGTAAGTTTCACCAGTTATGTTGGTAAACCACACAACAAATAAAGGTAAAAGTGTGCAAAGTAAATAGAAAGACGATATACGGGAAGTGAAAATCATATAAGTAGCGACTATTCGAGTTTGCACACAGATGTAAACAGTTACATAAGCAGTAAGATTACAGATAAAGTTTTTACAAAGAAAAGGTGATGGAGGAAGGCAGCTAGTCTTCAGAGGGTACAATCTTCCCATCCACCACCTCGTTGCTGATCGACACCATGGAAAGGTCGAGCTCAGGGTATTGACATACTACTTGCTCCAGAGTGGCGTCAAACCCGTCAGTGAGGACTTGGGCAGCGCTCTGCTCGAGCTCGTGTGTTTGCTTCTTCAGTTCTTCCGTTTCCTCACGAGCTCGAGCGAGTTCTTCAGCAGCTTTTTTGCCTTCGTCCCGAGCATGGGCCAGCTCTGCAGCAATCTTTTTGGCCTCCTCGCGAGCTTCGGCGAGCTCAGGGAGAGCATTGTCCCTTTCCTTCTCGACCTTCCCAAGGAGAATCTCCCGATTTGCCGATCTCTTTTCGAGATTCTCCACCCTGGACGCTTCCGCCTTTTTTGCAGCCTCCAAATCTGCCACCTTGGGCCTATATGGGACCAGCTTGGTCTCCAAGTCAATCTTCTCTTGGAGTTGGAGGTGCAGTTTTTGGCACAGATTAGAGGCTTCCTTGCGTGTGCTTCTTAGCTCCGCGTCCATTGCATCCTCCAGCCTTGAGTGTTCCAGCTCAGTCATCAGCAAGTTGCACGTGAGCTTTTCAGCCTCAGCCCTTATCATCAGATTTGACTCCTTGAGCGCGAAGTTTTCCTCTTGAAGCTTCTTGAGTGAGTCCTTCACAGCTCTTGATACAAGCAAGGGAAGATATTCCGCCATAGTCTTCAGTTGGGCTGTGAAGGGCCTCAAGGTCTCTTTAAAGGAAGTTGGGAGGCTTGAGGTTGCTGTTGGAGGTGTTGGAGGGGTTTGGTGCTGACTTTCACCACCACCCTCTTGAGTTTGTAGGGCAAGGGGGGCTTCTAGGCGTGGTGGTGAGGTTGGGGATTCTGTTATCAATATTGACGAGACTTGAGCGCCCTCATCGTCTCCTAACGCGGCCCCAGCAATGGATGTGGTGGAAGGAGGACCCTCTCCAACAGATACGAACGGTGTTGAGGCGCTTGGAGGGTCCTCTGCGTAGTTAGGGCCGCTGCTTTCAACCACTGGGGGTGCGGCGGCCAGGGGCGTTGCTTGGACTGGTTGTAGTGGAGCTGGAGGTGAGGGCGGTGTTGGTGTTGGGAGTGTAGGTGGTGTAGAGGTGGCCACCCTTTTCCTCTTAGCGACGAGGCCATCCTCGGTTTCCTCATCATCATCTTCTTCCTCTTGTCCACCTGAGGAGTTTTCCTTTTGGGTCTCCTCAAGATTAGCTTCTTCCTTTCTGGGGCGGGTAGTACCCCAGAAGAAGTTGGACCTCAAGGAGGAGTTTTGCCTTGGGTAGCGGCGATTGCCGCCACCGAGTTGGGCACAGCTTGGGAGCCCACCGCGAGCTTGTGGGATCGGGCGATCGCCCTCAATTCCGCCAATTTCCCTTTTCCCAACATGTTATCTGCACAAGGTAAAGGATAGGTGAGCGACCAAAATGTACCGCCCTGATGGTCGGGTATGATGACGTGGCACCCTGCTACAGTGTAGGCGTGTTGACAAGGTGCCAAGTTGGCAGTCAGGAAGGAAGTCGGGAGGCACGTGTAGTCGCCGATTGTTAAGTTGGCGTGTTCCGATCTCCAGCTTACCAGAATAGGCGATCGCCAGGTTGAGGATGAAGTCGCCAGATGCAGACTCAGGCGACCAAGCAGTCGGAGATCACCAGAACAAGCACATCGCCGAAGATAAAGGAGAAGCAGATTATGAAGGCGGCCGGCGAGACCACAGGGAAGGTGTATGAAGGCCCTAACTCGCCAGTTTCAGTAGAGATCGCACTCCTAAGTTTGCTATGCACTGGGCAGTACCATGCATACGTAACTTAGCCAAAATGAGAGTAGAAGCAGCGCCAAGTCAGGGAGCCTCCAGATGATGGCACGTGTACAGTTGGATGCGAGCCACGTGTCCAAGTCTGTAACTGCCAGGAGAGAGAAAACCACCAGGTATATAAGAGTTCTTAACAGATTTTCTGAGGTACGCACGTTCAGTTCATACACTTTACGCTTGCGAGTGACAAAGCTGTTTGTGAGAGAGAGTTTGCACGGTTCTAGTTCTTAGTATTTGGTGATACCGTCACTGACTTGAGCGTCGGAGTGCGATCGGCCGCAGCGGCGCCGTGTCGTTTCTTTGCAGGTTCTTGAGGTAGATCCAGGGGAGGAACGAAGGTGATAAGCGGTGCGCACGTCGATCCTTTGACGAGGCATTCTCCAGCGCTCCGGTCAACAGGCAGGATCATCAGGCGCCCACCGTGGGACCGTGTAAAACGTGCTCTCATCCACAGCGTGAGTTCGTGGAAGTTTTCAAGGTTTTCTGCGCGGTTGTGTGCTGGTGCAACTGTCGTTTGCAGTTTCTTTGAGTTTCGTTCGGTGAGTTTGTGTTTTGTACCGTTTGTTTGGCTTTCAATCGGTGGAGTGAGGTCTTTTGTTGCTTGCGCGCAATCTGTCTGGTGGAAGTTCGAGTTCTTTTGTGGTTTTCTGCGAAGGTTTGCGGTGTTCTTGGGTTCTTGCGCAGTTTCTTGAGTTTTCTCCGATTGATCGCTGTTTCGATCGTGGTTGAAGTGTTGTTTGCTGTATTCCTGTGGTTCGCTGAAGTTAATGAGAAAGATGAGAAGCAATCGTTCCAGTCCCGTGGCTCCCGTCGCTGCTGAAGGCGACGCCGCCATGACCATGGCGCAGATGGCAGAAATGATGCGCTCGTTGCAGGCGACTGTGGAAGCCTCGCGCGTAGAACAGGCAAGGATACATGAGGACCTGGTCGCCTCTCGCGCCAGGAATGAGGAGCTCAGCAAGGTAGCTGAGGAGCTGCGTCGAGCTCTTCAGGAGCAGCAGGGATGTTCTTCTGCTGAAGAGGTGGCACTGTCGACGCCGCCTCGTGTTTTCCCAATGCCTTTTGTTCAGGCGATTACCGACACGCCAATTCCCACGAGCGTGGTTCCGGTTAAAGCTGTTTTTACCGGCGTGGAGGATCCAGAGGCTCATCTGACCACGTTCCACACGCAGATGATGCTGTCGGGAGGGTCAGACGCCGTCTACTGCAAGATGTTCGTGAGTACGCTCCAAGGAACGGCGATGGAGTGGTTTGTGAGCCTGCCTAACGGCCACATAACCAATTTTCAACAATTCTCGAAAATCTTTGTCGAGCAGTACATTGTGAATAAGGCACCGCCCAGGGTGTCCTATGATCTGTTTGATATAAGGCAGTACCATGGGGAGTCCCTCAGAGACTACCTCAATCGCTTCGGAGCCCAGATGGTCAGGTCGCCGGCCAAGGATGAAGAAATGCTGGTCTATGCCTTCAAGAAGGGCGTGCAGCCAGGGCCATTCTGCGAGGCCTTGATCAGGGATCATCCAGCGACGTTTGCTGAAGTCAGGCGACTTGCGGTGGCCCACATCGCCGACGAGAGTGAAGTCGCCGAGAAGAGAGGCAGCGTGGCTCCCGCCAGGCCACGCGCCCAGACCAGGATCCAGCCACAGAGGGTGCTGGAAACGGCCGCAGCGGCCAGAAAAGACCAAAGGACTCGCTATCCTTACGATAGGAGAAATAAGGGAAGAAGCCAAGCGCGCCAACCACCAGCACGCCAACAACCAGCACGCCGAGAGTACAATCGCCCGCCTAAGCACAAATTCGTCATGGGACTAGCGGACCTGATCGCTATCCCTAACATATCTGCTAGGTTGAAGGCGCCCGAGAAGGTGGGCGACAAGGTGCTGGGGTCAAAGCCGGACGTTTGGTGCGAGTTCCACCAGTGCTTTGGCCACAACCTGGACTCGTGTTTGTCTTTAGGATACCAGCTCGACGATCTGGTTAAGAGCGGGTTCCTAAACGACTATCTGCTGGACAGAAGGACCGGAGGAGCGTCGAGTTCCCAGCCAGCAGGTGGAGAAGCCCAACAACACGAGATGCCTATCCATGGGGAGATCCACACCATTGCAGGGGGTTTCTCAGGTGGTGGATGCACCGCATCGCAGAGGAAAAAGCATGCGCGATCGGTGATGTCAGTGGACATGTTTGAAGATCACTCGCCGGAAGTGGACATTACGTTCACCAAGCAGGATCTTCGGGACGTTGTGCCTCATGACAACGATCCCATTGTTATTTCGTTGATCACGGCAGGAAGGAAGGTCCACAGAGTTCTGGTGGACCAAGGAAGCTCGGCAGACGTGATGTTCTGACCGACTTTCACGCAGCTGGAATTGCCCCTTGACCAGCTAAGGCCCTATGGAGGATGCTTGTATGGGTTCGCTGGCGACCAGGTGGAGGTCAGGGGGTACATTGAGCTGAGAACCACGTTTACAGATGAGGCTGGGTCGAGGACGGAGAAAATCAAGTACCTCATCGTAAACGCCCCCTCAGCGTATAACATCCTGTTGGGAAGGCCCACTCTTAACAGGATAGGTGCCATTCCGTCGACACGGCACATGAAGGTGAAGTTGCCATCGATGGAAGGGGTGGTGATCACGATAAAGTCTGATCAGAAAGAAGCGAAAAGGTGCTATGAGAATAGCCTGAAAAACAAAAGATCAATGAGCTATGTAACAACCACCCCGCCTCCCGGTGTGAAGCCCAGACCGCCGGTAACAGAGGAGGCCGCCGGAAGGGATGTAGAGATGGTAGATGCTGAGCTGGGGGAGAGGAATGCTGGCCTGGAGGAAGAAGAGGCGCGGAATCACCCCGAGGAAGCAAGGGAACAAGGAATCGCCAGGGCGGTGATCGCCAGAGAATCCAGGCCCAAACCCGTCGAGCAGTGGCTCGAGAAGGAGATCGGGGGAAAGGTCTTCAAGCTGGGAAGATCTCTGGAAGTCGATCTCCAGGACCAGATCGCCAAGGTGATTGAGCGGCATCTGGACGCGTTTGCATGGTCCGCCTCGGACATGCCCGGGATTGATCCCGACTTTCTGTGCCATCATCTGGCGATGGACAACATGGTGAGACCAGTGCGGCAAAGGAGAAGGAAATTCAACGAGGAGAGGAGGCAGGCGATCAGGGACGAAACCCAGAAACTCCTCACTGCAGGCCACATCAGGGAAGTCCAGTACCCTGAATGGTTGGCGAATGTCGTACTGGTGAAGAAGAGCAACGGGAAATGGCGCATGTGCGTCGATTTCACCGATCTGAATAAAGCTTGCCCAAAGGATTCGTATCCTTTACCAAGCATTGATGCCCTGGTTGATAGTGCTGCAGGGTGCAAGCTGCTGAGTTTCCTGGATGCCTTCTCGGGCTATAATCAGATCAAGATGCATCCCATGGATGAAGAAAAAACAGCCTTCATGACGGAGAGGTCGTGCTACTGCTATAAGGTGATGCCGTTTGGGCTGAAGAACGCGGGGGCCACGTACCAGAGGTTGATGGATCGAGTACTTGCACCGATGCTGGGAAGGAACGTGCAAGCTTACGTCGATGACATGGTCGTGACCTCGCAGGAGAAAAGCAAGCACGTTGCAGACTTGGAAGAATTGTTCACGACGATCGCCAAGTTCAAGTTGAAGCTCAACCCGGAGAAATGCATTTTCGGAGTGGAGGCTGGAAAATTTTTGGGTTTTCTCTTGACTGAAAGAGGAATAGAAGCTAACCCGGACAAGTGTGCCGCCATCTTGGCGATGAGAAGCCCGGCTACGGTGAAAGAAGTCCAGCAGCTAACAGGTCGGATGGCAGCCCTATCTCGCTTCGTGTCAGCTAGCGGAGAAAAGGGGCATCCCTATTTTCAATGTCTGCGGCGCAATAACAAGTTCGCTTGGACGAAAGAGTGCGAGGAAGCTTTCGTCAAGCTGAAGGAGTATCTGGCGAGCCCGCCGGTTCTGTGCAAACCGCTGGCGGGAATCCCTCTCAGGTTGTATTTCGCTGTGACTGAGAGGGCGGTGAGTGCGGTGCTCGCCCAGGATCAGGATCAGGCTCAGAAGCCTATTTATTTTGTGAGCAAAGTGTTGCAGGGCCCAGAAACGAGATATCAGGCCCTGGAGAAGGCTGCGCTGGCTGTGGTGTTTTCGGCGAGGAGGTTGCGCCACTACTTCCACAGTTTCACAATACTGGTGATGACTGACCTGCCCATCCAGAAGGTCTTGAAGAAACCTGACGTTGCGGGAAGAATGGTGAAGTGGGCAGTGGAGTTGTCAGAATTTGACATTAAATATGAGCCCCGAGGCCCGATCAAGGGGCAAATCTTTGCAGATTTTGTAGTCGAGCTCTCATCAGAGGCGACGCGGGTTGAAGGAGATGATTTCCGTTGGGTAGTCTCGGTGGATGGATCGTCGAACCAGCAGGGTAGCGGTGCTGGAGTCATATTGGAAGGACCCAACGGCGTGCTGATCGAACAATCGTTGAGATTTGCCTTCAAAGCCAGCAACAATCAAGCAGAGTATGAGGCGCTGATCGCCGGGATTCTGCTGGCCAAGGAGATGGGAGCTAGGGTGCTGATGGCTAAGAGTGACTCGCTGCTAGTCACAGGGCAAGTAACAGGCGAGTTCCAGGCTAAAGATCCACAAATGGCGGCTTACTTGGCGTATGTGCAGGAATTGAAGAGTTCCTTTGCCTCTTTTGAAGTGGTACATGTGCCCCGAGAACAGAATGCCCGAGCTGACTTGCTTGCTAAGCTCGCCAGTTCAGGCAAGGGGGGTAGGCAGAGGACGGTGATTCAAGAAACTCTGAAGACGCCGAGGGCATTTGTAGCAGATCACCTGGTCCTTCAGATAAGCAAGTCGACGGAGAGAGCAGCGAGAAGCCATAAGTCTTTGACGCAGGAAACTCTGAGATCACCGAGAATTAGAGCATGTCGAGGAGAGAAGGTGGACGTGATGCAGGTCTGCGCCACCCATGAGCCAGACACTTGGATAACGCAATACAAGCGGTGCTTGGCAGATGGTCTCCTCCCGCTGGATCCAACAGAAGCTAGGAAGGTAAAGAAAAATTCCAGCAAGTATACATTTATTGATGGCGATCTGTACAGGTTTGGGTTCACTCACCCACTCCTGGAATGTATACACGGCGAGAAGTGCACGAGAATTATGGCAGAGTTCCAAGAAGGAATATGTGGAAGTCACGTCGGGGGTCGAGCTCTGGCCGCGAGGACTCTCCGTGCAGGCTACTATTGGCCATCCATGAGAGAAGATTGCAAGAAGTATGCCCAGTGCTGCAAACAATGCCAGCAGCACGCCGATTGGCACAAGGCACCTCCCGAGGAGTTGAAGTCGATCTATATCCCTTGGCCGTTTCATACTTGGGGAATCGACATCCTGGGACCTTTCCCGCTGGCGATCAGGCAAATGAAGTACTTGGTGGTGGCGATTGAGTATTTCACCAAGTGGATTGAAGCAGAACCAGTGGCCCAGATCACCGCACACAAGGTCGAAGGCTTTGTATGGAAGAACATTGTGTGCCGGTTTGGAGTGCCTAAGCGCCTGGTGTCGGATAATGGGACTCAGTTTGCAAGCCACCTGCTGAAGAAGCTTTGTGAAGGGGTTGGAATTCAGCAAGTGTTTGCATCCGTCGAGCACCCTCAGACGAATGGCCAGGTGGAGTCAGCTAATCGGGTGTTGTTGAGAGGTTTGAAGAGAAGGCTTGAGAAAGCCAAGGGAAGTTGGGCTGAGGAGGTGCCCCGCATAGTCTGGGCGTACCACACCACCGAGCAGTCAGGAACCCATGAGACCCCGTTTAGCTTGGTCTATGGGTGCGACGCCATGATTCCGGTGGAGATCCAGGAGAGCTCGCCGAGATTCCAGAACTTTGTAGAGGAAGACTCGAATGAAGAGAGAAGGCTGAACCTGGATCTGCTAGATGAAGTCAGGGAAGAGGCGAGGCTCAAGGCTGAGGCGGTGAAGAGGAGGATCGAGCGAAGGTACAACTCTAAGGTGATGCCAAGGCAGTTTAGAGAAGGCGATCTGGTGATGAGGAAGGCCCACCAGTACGAGATGGAGAATAAACTATCACCCAAGTGGACTGGACCGTTCAGAATAACCGAGGCGCTCGGGAACGGGGCCTACCGCTTAGAGACGCTGGAAGGAGGAGCGATCCCTCGTATCTGGAACGCCACACACCTGAAGTTGTACTATAGTTGAGAGCTTTGTAAGTAAAGACAAACACAAATGTTATATTACAATGTCTCTGTTAAAACAGTTTCAAGGGGGCACTCTTTTTTCCCTAAGGAGGGTTTTTAATGAGGCCACCCAATAAAAGAAGAGTTTTCGAAGTATAAGGTGTTTTCAGATTGCATGCGTGCTATTTTCGAAAGTTTTGAAGGAAGACCTTGTCATTTGTACATGATTTAAGGCAAGAAAAGATATATCGCGTGCTTTCTAAAAAGTTTTAAGTCCTCATCGTTTTTCGGCGATTGGAGGCAACAGTTAAGTTTTAAGTCCTCATCGTTTTTCGGCGATTGGAGGCACCAGTTAAGTTTTAAAGTCTTCATCGTCTTTCGGCGATTAGAGGCACCAGTTAAGTTTTAAAGTCCTCATCGTCTTTCGGCGATCGGAGGCATCAGACGAAAGACCTCAACGCCCTCGCGCGTTTTGAGGCAAGTTAAAGACCTCCTCGCCGTCGAGCGAGTGCAGGCGAGAAAGAGAAAAAGTCCTCCGTGTTTCTGGGAGCGAGAAGATGTAACTCCTGGGGCAATGTCGAGGCAAGTTAAAAGACCTCCTCGCCGTTGAGCGAGTGCAGGCGAGAAAGAGAAAGGTCCTCAGTGCATCCAGGGGGGAGGAGATGTACGCCCTGGGCAAGTTGAGGCACCAGACAAAGTCCTTCTCGCCGTCGAGCGAGTTAAGGCCATTTAAAGTCCTTCTCGCCGATGAGCGAGTTCAGGCGAGTTCAAAGACCTTCTCGCTTACGTGCGAGCATAGGCAAGATAAAATCCTTCTCGTCGCGAACGAGTTCAGGTACGGCGGAGAGGGTGGAAGAAGCTTGAAAGGTGGCTAAGGTAGGTTCGAAGAGAACGCCTAGCCAGCCGGTCTTTTGCTTTGAAGTTCAGGAGGGCCAAGGAAGATTCCAAAGGGCGCTTCTACCCCAGATAAAGAAACGATTGCCAAAGCATGAGGCTAGAAAAAGCTGATGTCACCAAGGGGTCTTGGCGATCGGGAAAAGTTCAAACGACGGCGAGAAGGTTGAAAGACTTGTTTGATAAAGCAGGTCGAGTGGGACGTTGTTCGAGCCAATGATTAAGTTACAGTTCGTTGCCTGAAGGGTATTCCTGTAATGAGGTTAGTTGCCTTAAGAGTACAAGTTGTTTAAAATGATTTTTGCTTAAGTTTGAATTGGCTCGAGGCGGTTACGTCAAAAGTCGCGTTGGCAAAATCACTAAGTTAAATCCGACAAAGTTAAACATGCGAAGAAGGCTAAAGCGCTTAAAGGGAGTCAGGGGAGAAAATATCCAAGTTTTGTGATTAAAATAAGCGTTTGCTCAGAACACATATGCAAGAGTTTTTACAAGGTAAATACAAGTGAATTTATAAAGTAGCAGATGGGGTGGAGTTGGTTGAGTCTTCGGCGGGAACGACCTTTCCATCTACTACTTCGTTATTTAACGACACCATGCTGAGGTCGAGATCAGGGAATAGGCACGCGAATTGCTCCCGAGCGGCTTCGAATCCAGCAGTCAGAATCTGAGCAGAATTTAGCTTAAGTTCTTCAAATTGCCCTTGAAGTTCTTCAACCTGTTTCTTGAGCTCTTTGTTCTGCTGCTCCTGCTCTTCAACCTGTTTTCGCAGTTGTTCGTTGGTCTCTCGAGCATGGAGAAGGTCGTCAGTAACCTTCTTGGATTCTGTTTGAGCTTGGGCCAACTCAGCAGCCATCTTCCCTTTCTCCTTGTTTGCCTCGGCGAGATCAGCCATGGCGTCGTCCCTCGCTTTTTCTACTTGCCCAAGTAGCTTCTCGCGGTCAATCGACCTCTGCTCCAGTTTTTGCACCCTGGCGGCGTCAGCTTGAATGTGAGCCTCCAGGTCGCTCGCCTTGGTGCGCAGAGGCACGATTTTGCTTTCTAGCTCAACTTTCTCATGGGCAAGTTCATGGACTTTGCGGCGAAGGTCAGCAGCTTCCTTGCGCGCCAGCCTAAGCTCGGTACTCAGGGCATCCTCTACACGGGAGTGTTCCATTTCCGCAAGCGTCAGGCTGAATGACACCTTCTCCACCTCAACCTTCATAGTGCTATTTTCGGTCTTGAGGTGGTAGAGGTCGTCTTGAAGCTTCCTGGTGGAGCTCTCCACAGCCCTCGTTATGATCGATGGGATATCCTCTGCTATGGTTTTGAGTTTGGCAGTCAGAGGTTCCCACATCCTTGTGACTTCAAGGGAAAGGTTTGATGCTTGGAGAGGCGCCAGGGGGGCTTGCTGAGGGTTCTCGCCGCCACCTTCCTTAGCAGGATTTTCAGTGTTTGCTTCCTGGCGTGGCGACGCAACCGGGGATTCGGTAATTAGAATTGGAGAGGTGTGAGCAACCTCATCCCCGATTGGAACGTTCTCTGCAGCTGAAGCGTTTGAAGGGGGGCCCCCTCCAGCTGAGATATGAGGCGTAGAGGCACTTGGGGGGTCCTCTAGAAAATTTGGCTCTTGAGCCTCAGCTGCTGGTGGCGCAGTGGCCAGTGGAGTTGCTTGGACTGGTGATGAAGGGGCTTGTGGTGTTGGCGATGAGGGAGGAGGAGCGGGCGTTGATGGTGGTGATGAGGTTGGAAGAGGGGGTGGGGCAGGTGGAGAAGATGGTGCCACCCTCTTCCTTTTCGTGACAAGGCCATCCTCTGTGACCTCGTCGTCCTCTTCTTCCTCCTCTTGGACGATTTGGGGGGCTTTCCGTTTTGGCCTCTTAAGGACCAGTTTCTTTCGCTGGGTGGGTTCCTTGGGCGGTGATCGCCCATGAACGATAGCCTTCTCGACCGCCGAGTTGGGAACCGTCTGGGAACCGGTCGCCAACCCGTGGTTTCGGGCGAGCGCCTTTAAGTCGGCGAGCATGTTTTTACCCAACATATTATCTGCATGAGACGAAAGTGCATGAGTTAGCTCAGAGAAGAAAAAGATAAGTGCATGAGGTAATGAAACAGCAAAACAGGTATATGCAGAAAAGGTAAAACCAAAGTCTTGTGCGTATCGCACAAGACGCCCAGAAGCAGTATCAGAAGCAATATCAAAACAAGAGTGTAGCTTCCTAACCTATTTGGAATTCCAACTGGTCCTCAAAGAACTCGAAGGAGATCAGGGTGGGGGTCAGGAATGTTATGTTGGCATCTGCCACCCTCTTCCAGAATAGACAGAGGTCTCGGTCCAAAGCTCCCATGCTATCAGGACTTCTGGGCCTCCTGAAGCAGCTCTTGGACTCCTTTTTCCCCTTGTCCACCCAGTACAAGGGGAAGCCGTCGAGAAGGGAAGTGTCTTTATCGTTTGCGCGTACCTGGATGAACTTCCCCTTCCAATCTTTGTATGATTGCTGGAAGATGGTAAAAATGGATCTCCCAGCAATGGCATTCAGGCTGACCCACAGGCGGTCTCCCGGGTGCTTAGCCTAAAAAAGAAACAAAAACACGTCCACCGACGCGGGCAGCCCTAGGTGGTCGCACGTTATTTGAAAGGCTCGAACGAACGCCCAGCTGTTGGGGTGGAGCTGGGCGGCAGCAATATTGAGCTCGGTTAAAAGTTCCCTCTCGAATCGGGTGAGGGGAAACCTAAGCTTGACCTTCTTGAAGAAAGTTGTGTAAACAAAGCAAAAGGGCCCGTCGGCGCTTACTTTGTCATCAGCGCATACTGGCAGAGCGGCGGGGCAAGGCAGCACCATCATCCTCTCATCGTGCTCCTTGTGAAACGATTGATAGGCCTCGTCCCCCTTTGTCAACCGCAAAACTGCTTCCGCAGTGTTCATCGACGAGGTCTCCTTCAGAAGGGTTGGGGTGGCCCAAGGATATAGTGTTTTGAAGTCTGGCAGAGGCACGGGGGCTCCTCCAGCGTTAGGTGGAGTCGCCTGGGCCAGAGCAGTTTGGGAAGATGCAGGCCTCTCAGCCTGCGAAGAGGAAGCGCCACGAACTTGGGTTGGGTCGTGCGCTTGTGAAGAAGGGTTTCGTGCTGAAGGAGGGGGGTTCGGGGTGATCTTTGTGCGAGTCATGATAGCAACTGCAAAGGAAGAAGAAAGAAAAAACGATCAGGGGATTACAGAGGCTGACTCGGTCATGGAAGGAAGGTGAAACGACGAACGAATGTGAGTTCGTTGCGACGATCGACAAAGCCCTAAGTTACGCAGAAGAGAAATGGAAAAACGACCCACAGCGTATGCACCAGGCAGTTACAGGATGATGCAAATCGGTGAAAATGCAAGGAAGCCCAGCAGATGAAGGAAAGTAATTACCTTTCAATGATCAGGAAGACGAGGGAGGAAGATGGTGATCTGGAACGTTGAAGAGCGTTGAGAGCTTTCGCAGAGGGAAGTTAGAGCGTTTTGCAAGCACGAAGAAAGTGATGGAACAGTGGAACGTAATGGGTTTAAGGGTTTTCGAAATGGTTTTGGGAAGCGCTAACGGCAGATGAAGATAGCCGTTGATGAAAGCCACGTGTCGAACGATGAGCGAAGGGTTTGGTGGAGCGTCAGAGCAGCAGAAAGTACTATCGCTTGGAATTCTGCGTCAATGCCACGAAGAACGGTGTTAACGAAGGCTCTTTCAGTCTTTTCGCTAGACAAGTCTTCGCTTAAGACTGGGGGGCTTGTGTACCGCCCTGATGGTCGGGTATGATGACGTGGCACCCTGCTACAGTGTAGGCGTGTTGACAAGGCGCCAAGTTGGCAGTCAGGAAGGAAGTCGGGAGGCACGTGTAGTCGCCGATTGTTAAGTTGGCGTGTTCCGATCTCCAGCTTACCAGAATAGGCGATCGCCAGGTTGAGGATGAAGTCGCCAGATGCAGACTCAGGCGACCAAGGAGTCGGAGATCGCCAGAACAAGCACATCGCCGAAGATAAAGGAGAAGCAGATTATGAAGGCGGCCGGCGAGACCACAGGGAAGGTGTATGAAGGCCCTAACTCGCCAGTTTCAGTAGAGATCGCACTCCTAAGTTTGCTATGCACTGGGCAGTACCATGCATACGTAACTTAGCCAAAATGAGAGTAGAAGCAGCGCCAAGTCAGGGAGCCTCCAGATGATGGCACGTGTACAGTTGGATGCGAGCCACGTGTCCAAGTCTGTAACTGCCAGGAGAGAGAAAACCACCAGGTATATAAGAGTTCTTAACAGATTTTCTGAGGTACGCACGTTCAGTTCATACACTTTACGCTTGCGAGTGACAGAGCTGTTTGTGAGAGAGAGTTTGCACGGTTCTAGTTCTTAGTATTTGGTGATACCGTCACTGACTTGAGCGTCGGAGTGCGATCGGCCGCAGCGGCGCCGTGTCGTTTCTTTGCAGGTTCTTGAGGTAGATCCAGGGGAGGAACGAAGGTGATAAGCGGTGCGCACGTCGATCCTTTGACGAGGCATTTTCCAGCGCTCCGGTCAACAGGCAGGATCACAAAACATAAGCAGAAAATACAAGTATATCTATGCAGGGATAACACAAGCAGCACATGGATTAGTGATCAAGGCCTATACAGAAGGGTAAAGATGCTAAGTCAGTTTTAACACGAAGCGAGAATCTTGGTACTGGAGTAGGGGCTAACCTATGTGTATTTCGAGTTGGCTCTCGAAGAACTCGAAGGGAATAATTGAGGCAGTAGGGAAGGTGATGTTGACGGCAGCCACACTCTTCCAGAAGAGACAAAGATCTTTGTCTAACTCCCCCATGTTGTAAGGACTTCTTGGTCTCCTGAAGCTGTCCTTGGAGTCCTTGTTCCCCTTGTTTACCCAATACAAGGGGAAGCCGTCAAGCAGTGAGGGGTCTTGCTCATTCAGGCACACCTTCACGAACTTCCCTTTCCAGTCTTTATAAGATTGCTGGAAGATTGAGAAGATTGATCTCCCAGCAATCTCGTTCAAGCTGACCCAAAGGCGATCTCCGGGATTCTTTGCCTCAAACAGGAAGACGAAGACGTCGACTGAGGCCGGCAGCAACAAGTCCGCACAAAGAATTTGGAACGCCCTTACAAACGACCAGCTGTTGGGATGAAGCTGGGCAGGGGCGATGTTGAGCTCGGTCAGCAACTCTTTATCAAAACGAGTAAAAGGAAGCCTAAGCTTCACTTTCTTGAACAAGGTAGTGTAGATAAAGCAGAACAACTCGCCGTTGTTCCCCTTATCGTCCGCGCAGATCGGTTCACCTGGGAGGCAGGGCAGCACGGCCACTTTGCTATCATGCTCCTTGTGGAAGGAAAGGTCGGATTGATCTCCTTTCCTCAATCGGTGCACGCCCAACTCAGTGTTTATCGAGGAGGTCTCTTTTAGCAGAGTTGGGGTGGCCCAAGGATAGAGCTCCTTATAGTCTTGCGGAGGAAGGGAGGCTCCTCCGGCGAGTGGTGGAGTTGCGTGGGTAGGGTTGGCGTGAGAAGAGGTAGGCCTCTCAGCCTGTGTGGAGGGAGCACCAGAGGCTCGTAAGGGGTCGCGTGTTGATGAAGGATTTGTCCCAGTGACAACCCTACGAGTTTTGGGTGGAAGGTTTCGCGATGAAGAAGGAGGGTTAGCGGTGGACTTCGTGTGAGCCATCGCAGGAACTGCAAAGGAAAGAGAAAGGGATGAAATGAAGCTAGCAGAGAATGACTCAATTGGGGACGAAGAAGATAGAACGAACGACTGAGGGTTCGCTGGGATGGACGTTATCAGGGACGAAACCTTAGGTTATGAGAAAAAAGAGATACAGCCCACAACGTATGCTTCAGACAGTTAATGGATGATGCAAACCGATTAAAATGCAGTAAATATCCATAGGAGGAGTAAAAGGGTTACCTTTTTATGATCGGATGAGCGCTGAAGAAAGTTGAAGATTGAGAGAGACGAGGAGTTTTGGGGTTCGTAGAGAAAGCGTTTGGAATGCTTGAGAATGAAGAAAGATGATGGAACAGTGAATAGCGCGAAGGGTTTAAGGGTTTCGAACGTTGTAGGAAGCGCAAACGGCAATTGAAAACGACCGTTGATGAAGCCACGTGTCGTTTGATTAAAGAGGGGGTTGGTGGAGCGTCAGAAAGGCAAAGGGTACGAACGTACGGAGATCCGTACAAGTGCCACGTAGATCGACGATGATTTGACTTCTTAGTCTTTTCGTTGGTCAAGTCTCAGCTTAAGACTGGGGGGCTTGTGTACTGATCAGGTAATCGGAAGTGATGATGTGGCAGCAAGCGATAATATAGGCGTGTCGAACGGGACACCTGGCTGACAGAAGGGAAGTACGTCGGGAAGTCTGTGTAATCGCCAATCATTGACTTGGTGTTCTCCGATCTCTAGTATGTATAACCGGCGGTCACTAGGCTTGCGTCATAGTCGCTGTATGTGAGTCTTAGGCGATCAAGTGGTTAGAGACCGCCTAAAGGGGCACATCGCCGAAAGTGACGGATGAGGTTATCAGATAAACACTCCCTAGCCAGAGGTCGGGGCAAGGGAACAGTTTCCCAGAACATGCGTGATGTGCAAGTGAAGCAGATCGTGATAGCGGCAGGCGAGACCACAGAGAAGGTGTGCATGGTGACACCCCGTACTCGCCGCTTAAGGGGTCGCGCTCCAAGGAAGCTGTGCACCAAGTTACTCCTTGCATGGGTAACTTAGTCGAATAGCTTGAAGAGTTGAAGTGACGCTCAGGTGGAGAGGGATCCAGATGGTGACACGTGTACAGTTGGATGTGAGACACGTGTCCAGAGGTGTAACCGTCAGGAGAGAGAAACGCTCAGGTATATAAGGAACTCTTAATAGACTTTTGAGGTACGTTTTAGAACACTTCAGTATGCTTTGAGAATACTTGTTAAGTACACTGAGATTCACTGCGCACGGTTCCTTGAGTTGAGATATTCTCTCTTAGTTTTGGTGATTCCGTCACTGACTTGAGCGTCGGAGCGCGATCGGCCGCAGCGGCGCCACTCTGTTTTCTTCAGGTTCTTGCGAGGAATTGAGACGTGAAGGACAGAGGCTAACGTGGTGCGAAGCTGATCCAGAAGGAGAAACCTTTGACGTGGCAAGACTCTTGCACTCAGGTCAACCGGCAGGATCAGTAATGAATGGTCTTCTTAGAAAGAGGATAATGTCAATAGTGTACAATTTGTGAAAGAAACTTTGTTGACTGATAATTAGTGGATGAAGGTTGATTACACTTGATTTTACTGCCTCTATTTATGATGTTTTTAGAAAAACATATACAGATATGGCTACTCTTCACATAGTATACGAAATATGGGATTCAATGATTGAAAATGTGAAAAAGGTCATATACCATCATGAAAGGAAGACAAAAGCTGAATATTCATGGTAGTAAAGTTAATATTAATTGATCGTTGGACTAAGAGTAACACATCTCTTCATTGTTTGGCTGATTATTTAAATCTAAGGTAATACAATATAGTTAAATCATTTTATAATTATATTTTATTGAGTACATAATATTATGTTAATTTATGTTTTTATATTTTTTATGTAGATATTATAGTCATGAATGGTTATATGAAGATTCAGATAGACTTGCCCCACATCAAGATAAGGAACTTACTCAAGAAAGGAAGAAATGTTTTATGAGGTACTTTAATGATACAGATGTAAGGAGACAAGTAAATATAGAGTTCGCAAAATTTTTAGATGGAAGAGAAGATTTTTCTGATGTTGACTTTTTAAGGGATAAAGGTAAAATGGATACAAAATCATGGTGGATTGTTCATGGAGTTCATACACCAACACTTCAGAAGATAGCTCTTAAACTACTTGGACAACCATGTTTTTCTTTTTGTTGTGAGAGGAATTGGAGTACCTACTCCTTTATACATTCTTTAAAATGAAATAAGATGACACCTAAAAGGGCAGAGGATCTAGTATTTGTCCATAATAATCTTCATCTTCTTTCAAGAAACTTCTCAAATTACAAAGAAGAGAAAACTAAATTATGGGATATTGCAGGAGATGACTTTTCATTGGATGACAATGGAATTCTTGATATTGTTAGCTTATCTCTTGATGAACCAAAATTAGAAGTTGTATTTTTTAATGACTATGAGCAAATGTAAAAGTCAAACATTATGGTTTACATAAGTACATATTTTTTTAAACTATTTTTATAAATGTTTCTCTTGATTTTATCATATAACAAAATATATTACTACATTTTAATTTATATAGATATAGTCGTGTCTTGTGTCCTATAATTTTCAATTTAGCCGTATCTTCGTGTCCGTGTCGTATTTGTGTTTGTGCTTCATATCTTTTTAGCAAGAAAATTAAATCCTACTCTAGAATTTAGACTAGGTTATGACACCTTCAAACATATATAAAAGAGTGTCTCTGCCATCAGTAGCAGAGTCCCAATCTTCTTGTATTCTCCTTGCCTTAGCTTTAGTGGTTGGTTCTGAGCTGAAGCCTTTGCCACCATCCCCTCCCTCTTGAAGAGTATTTGTCCTCAAATCAAAAGTTTTTGCCTCATCATTTGTGCTACATGCAAAAGGTGTTAGAACTATAACATTAAAAGTAGCACATACTCCATATTCTTTAGGCAGATCCAACTGATAAGCATTATTATTGATTCTCTTAAGGACTTGGAAAGGACCATCTCCCCGGTAACTAAGCTTAGACTTGCTATGAATAGGGAATCTATCTTTTCTAAGGAGTAGCCAAACCTAATCCCCCTCATTAAAAACTATCTCCCTCTTCCCTTTCTGTATTTGATTCCGAATCCTCTCATGTAATTTCTTAACAAATTCAGCCTTTGTTACCCCTTCCTTATGCATAAATTCATGTGGATTAGGTAAAGGTAATAAATCCAAAGGAGTGTAAGGGTTACAACCATATACAATTCATATAGGGCCAAAAGAATTTTCCTTTTAAAAGATCTAGAGTTTTATCAACTCCAAAATGACCCATGATATCTCCTTCATGTGACTCTTTGACAAGGAGTTTTCAATATGCTCCTTGAGGTATACAAAGTTTTCATTCTTTAAACAAATACCGCTAAAAAATATAGAAACCTCCTTGTGCCCTATGTTTGCAGCTAGCAAAGGTGGATGCAAAATCCTGATGACTTTCATAAAGCTCAGGTATGTTTTCAAGTCCAAGAATTTGGGATCCAAGTTTAAAGTATAGGGAATGTCTCTGAGATAGAGCACCTGCCACAATATTTGTACTTCCCTTCTTGTATTTGATAACATATGGATATTGCTATAGAAATTCCATCCACTTTGCATGGCATTTGTTCAACTTATGCTGACCCTTAAGATACTTCAAAGACTCATTATCACTATGAATAACAAATTCTTTTGAAAACAAATAGTGTTCCCAAGTCTGCAGGGCCCTCACAAATGCTTAAAGCTCTTTATCTTAGGTGGGGTAATTAAGGGATGCACCATCTAATTTTTCACCAAAATATGTAATTGGGTGCCCACCCTGCAATAACATTGCACCTATGTGATGGCATTTTCATGAAGTTCTTCTTGAATCAAAGTAGAGCAAAGGGGCGGAAGCAATGGATGAGGTGAGCAAGATCCTCCTAAGAGTGGTGTTGATCTTGTAGGTGCATGTTAAGTGTGGGTATTGGGTGGTTCAGCCAGCCCAAGGGAAAAGATGAAGGAATTGAAGTTTAGAGCCTAGGATTCTAGGGAGAAGCAAAGTTTGGCACAAAATGGCAGCATAACTTTACTCACAATAAACTTGAAAATACAAGGTGTAGGCTCCTCCTTTTATAGGCTAAGGAGGACCATAATGCAACCCTAATGCTAGCCAAATGAAATGTAAATGTGAAGCACATGGGTGCACAAATGAGCACATGGGGAGGGGTGTGTCTAGTTTTTATGCTCACCCCCTCCATGGTCTTTCTAGAATGTTCACACAAATATGCTTTCTACACTACTCTAATTACTAAGCACCCCTAATGGGCCTTTATGTAACAATTACAAAGGTCTTCTCTTCCCAAAACCGTAGCTTTGACCCATGTGTATGTGAAGCTAGACGGTCTAGAAGGAATCCTCATCATGGCCTAGACGCTCCTTATGTAGCCGCTCCTCATCATGGCCTAGACGCTCCTCTTCATGGGCTAGACGCTCCTTTTTGAGTCTAGACGCTCCTCATCATAGGCTAGACCGTCTAGTCTTAGAGGCTTGGCTTTCATCGTGTGGTGAGCTTGGGCCCTCCTCCATCACTATGCCTACTTCTGATGCATCACACTCTAGCTCAAAAGTTTTTGAAAAGTTTGGCAAGGCTAGAATGGGTGCATTGGTGAGTTGAGGTTTCAACCTCTGAAAGGTTTGCTCATGTTTCTCAGTCCAATAGAAAGGAGTGTCTTTCTTCACTAACTCATTGAGTGGTGAAGTTAGACTCGAGAAGTTGGGAACAAAGCGTCTATAAAAGCTTGTTAACCCATGAAAGCTCCGTAACAACTACATTTTGTGTTGTTTGCCACTCTTGGATGACTTTGATTTTCTCAGGGTAAACATGAACCCCATTTTTTTTTACTATAAACCTTAGAAAAAAATACATTATAAACACAAAAAGTAAATTTCTATGCATTAGCAAACAAATTATTATTCCTAAGAACTAACAACATTTCCCTAAGATGTGTTGAACCAAGTGGCGTTCAAGCTTTGAAGAATCCACCCTTTGAAGGATGTTGAAGGCTAGGTTGTGCTTGCTGTTGCTGAGCTGTCTTAGATAGGATCTGGGGTAGATTGTATATGTAATCCACTCTTGATTGAATCCAAAAGCATAGGCACTCTCAATCTTTTTAAAAGAAAAGTGTTTTTCAAGCTAAGTGAAAAACAACCTGTTGTTTTGTCGAAACAACCGATTGTTTTATACTTAGGTGTTTTTAGAAAAGGTTGAAAACTGTTTTTATGGTTGAATTGTTGTCAAAACCAAAACAACCGATTGATTCCTAGAAACAACCGATTGTTTGTTTTGGTACCATAACAAAAAAATGGTTTGTCCTTTCACTGAGCATTAAATGATTTTCTAACTGTTTACACTCCAGTTTTTAATGCTTTGATCAATCTTTAAATGCAATTAATAGTTTGTTAAGATTTGATAACAAACAACATCTTTGATATATACAGAAAAAAAAAATTTGAGTTTTTCACAGATTTTGAGATTTTGAAAGAGTTGAGATTGCTTAGAGATTGAGTTTGATCAAAGAGTGTGAGATAGGATTTTCTCTTGTATTGATTTCAGATTTCATTCTGTAACAAGTGTAATCCTTGTATCTGTTGAAAGAAACTTTGTGTGTTTGCTGAGAAGTGTTGTGTGTTCTTGAGGGGATCAAGATCAACATTCTTAGTGTTGGTGTGTTGACCAAGAGGAGTGTGTGTCTTGAGGGGATCAAGGTCACTTCCTTGGTTGTGGTGTAAGTAATCTAGGTTTGATTGCTTAGTGGATTTCCTCAGTGGTTTCTGAAAAGACTGGATATAGCTCTGGGTTTAGAGTGAACCAGTATAAACATCTGTGTGCATTCTCTCTATCCTTAGTCTCTTTAAATTCAATTTTAATATTTGCAAACTGGTATAAACAACCGATTGTTTTTCTGGTGCTGTGCTTTTTGCTTTGTTTTTTGGCAAACTGAATTCCTTATCAATTTTTTCTTGAAGTAATTTCATTCTTGGCTTAAATATTTGCGAAAACCCTCTTTAAACAATTCACCCACCGCCCCCTCCCCCCTCCCCCCCTCTAGTTTAAAGCCATCCTTTCTAACAATTGACATCAAGAGCTTGGTTCTTGAAATTTATTCAAGTGTGATCCTAAAACTGTTTTTTGATGGCTGATAGACTACCTTTTGGGGAAGGTGCTTCAATCAACAGACCACCTCTGTTCTGTGGTTAGAACTACCAATTTTGGAAAGTAAGAATGAAAAACTTTGTGGAATCACTTGACAAAGGTATTTGGGATGCAATTGAAAATGGTCCTTTTGTCCCAAAGTTTGAAAAAGATGGATCTTCCATTGAAAAGCCTTTGTCTCAATGGACTGGTTTTGAAAGCAAGAAGGCCAAATTCGATTGCATTGCCAAAAACATAATAACCTCTGCTTTAAATTCAGATGAGTTTTTCAGGGTCTCTCAATGCAAATCAGCAAAAGAAATGTGGGACACCTTGGAGGTAACTCATGAAGGTACAAATGAGGTAAAGAGAGCTAGGAAGCATACTCTAATCCAAGAGTATGAGATGTTCAGAATGCTCAAAGGTGAAACAATTGCTGAGGTGCAGAAAAGATTCACGCACATCATCAATCATCCCATGAGCCTTGACAAGACCTTTGAAAAAGAATAGCTAAACATCAAGATTTTAAAATGTCTTGATAGAGCATGGCAACCTAAGGTAACTGCTATATCCGAATCTAAAGATCTAACATCCTTGAGTGTGGCTTCTTTGCTTGGCAAGCTTAGGGAACATGAGTTAGAGATGAGTTGACTCAATGTTCAAGAAAGCGAAGACAAGCACGTAAGGAGCATAACCTTAAAAGCTTCCAAGCACAAAGGCAAACAAGAATCCAGCGATGATAGTGATGAAGAAAACCTTAGCTTGTTGTCAAGAAAGTTTAGCAAATTCTTGAAGAGGAACCGCAACAAGGATAACAACAAAGATAGGTATGGAAACAAGAAATCCAATGATTTTAATTCCAATAACTATACCTGTTTTGGTTGTGTTGAGCAAGGTCACATAAAGGCAGATTGTCCAAACAAAAGCAAGGAGAAAAAGCCTAGCTACAAGGAAAAGAAGGGCAAGACAAAGAAAGCCTATATAGCGTGAGATGAGAATGAGGTATCATCATCAAGCTTTTCATCAAGTGAGGATGAGAAAGCAAACATCTGTTTGATTGCTGAAGATAATGATGAATCCTGCAGCTCAAGTGAAGTAAGTTCTTGTGCTTCTTTAAATGAACAAAATTATAGTGAATTGCTTGAAGTTTTTCAAGAAACTCACGATGAAGCTAATTGATTGGTGCTTTCAAACAACCGATTGAAAGAACTTAATAGCTGGCTTGAAAAGAGAGTGAAATCACTTGAAGATGAGATTGAAAAATCTAAAAATGATATCAAAAATCTGGAAACACATTTAAAAAATTCTTCTTGCAAGTGTGACACTCTCATTTGTGAAAATTGTGAAAACCTTGAGAAGAAAGTGCATTATCTTGTTGAGAATGTCTTGGCATCTCAAAGCTGTGTTTTTGGAAAGGCTGGTTTAGGCTTTAACCCACAAAACAAACAAGATAAGTTTTCAATTTTTTTAAGAAAGCCAGCAAAACAACCGATTGTTAAGTCTAAACAACCGGTTGTTACATGCTTTTATTGCATGAAAAAGGGTCATTCGGTTAGATTCTGCAAAATAAGAAAGTTTTTTGTTCCTAGGGGCTTCATGAAATGGATTCCTAAAGATTGTGAGGTTCCAAATGAGAAAAAGAAATCAATTGGACCCACATTTGTAAGGGGTCAAATCTTGTTGCTTGAACTCATGCTTGTGCAGGAATTCTAAAGAAGTGTGAAGGACTGAGTCATCTGATCAAGTTCTTGGAAGAAAAAGACCAACATTGAAGCTGAATCAATGTTCTGTATCTGTCTAAAGGCCCTCAACAGTTAAAATGAGGCTTCTTGATCACAAAGCACATGGCTCATTGAAAGAACAACATAAAGGATAAAACCTTCCTTATCTCTACTCTTAATTTCTGTTTTTAAGTTCCCTTTCATGTTTAAATACCTTCTTTAAGATGGTTAATTTCATCTGCTCTGAATTCCTTATGCTCATAGTTAAAATTCAAAATAAGTTTTAACTGCTGCAGAAAAACAACCGATTGTTTCCTCGAAACAACCGATTGTTTTGAGTCTGACAGCACTGTGAAGAAATCAATTTAATTTCTTTTTTGAATTTCTATTCGTTGCAGATCAAATTAAAGAAAGAATCCTTGGTCAGTGAACCTGTGTTGAAAGCTGATTACGCTCAGAAGGAAGTTACAACAATCATAAAGGAATATATTCCACAATCTTGAAAATTCAAGAGCTTTTATGACTAGTCAAAGATCACATGTGAAAACCATGTGATTTTCAGCTTTTCTGACGTTTTCTGTGCAGGGCATGGTCAAGTCCTCTCTCTCTGAAAATCTAGTACCCACTCATGTCATTGAATGCTTTTTGATTCTATAATTGCTATAAAATCTGTTGCAGCTTATCTCTTCCACAAGAACAACCAATTGCAACATCTCTTGCAAAATGTTGTGTGAGCTTCTCTCTGTTTCTTCTCTACCATCATGGACTCAACTCCTCCCACCTCAAAGAGAGTCAAAACCAGAGCAGTAAGGTCTGGAGGAAGGCTAGAAGGATGGTTTTCTGGAGACAATGATCTAATTGAGAGATATAGGTTTGAGACTAGCACCAAAGTGATAAACAACCCTAAAGTTGTTTGCTTTGATTGGCTGAAAAGCCAAAAGCTAGACAATGTCAGAAGGCTTCTCAAAGATCAGTCCCTCAAAAAGTTCTTGGAGATAAAGAGGAACATCTACCCAGATTTGATAAGAGTTTTCTACACAAATCACAAGTTTGAGGGAAACAACCTTGTTTCTCATGTAAAAGGTGTAGATATGGAGATCACACATGATGTGTGGAATGCAGTAGCTGGTCTAAAGTACTCTGGCCTCAGAATCAACAAGGGGAACCTTGCTGTAGTGGAGGACTTCAACAAAGTTCAATACTACAAGAGCTGCTTGAAGAACCAAAATGCAAAAGTTAGGACTTGTTCGGTTGGCGGCTTGAGGCTTAATGAAAGGTTGCTAGCCCTCATTGTAACTTGGATTCTAACTCCAAGGGGGAGTAATCATTCAGTGCTTACAGAGGAGGATCTGGTGTACATCATCTGCATTATGAAGAAGATCAAAATTAATTGGATACACATCATCAAAGAGCACATGCAAAAGGCAATGAGGTTAACTGACTATCACTATCCATATGCTGTTTTGATTTCTAAATTTCTGCTCTATTCTGAAGTGAACCTAGAGGATGAAACATCTGAGTTGGCAATGGATCTCTCAGTAAAATGGGATTCACCAAAGTAGGTGGCAAATGGATTAGCAAAGATGGTGATCTTGGAGCCTCATCAAGTGCTGCTACTGATCATGAAGAAGATGAACATGCTGTAGATATGGATTTTCAACATGAAGATCAACCTGAAGCAAATCAAGATGCTGGACCAAGTGCTGGTGCTGGAAATCAAGAAGAAAGAATGCCAACCATGTCTTCTTTTGAGAGATACATGGTCAATAGGCTTGATGGCTTTGCGAAGAACCAAAGAAATCTCCATGATCTATGTGTCAGCAATTTCCAGAGGTTTGATAACAGGTTTGACAGCATGGATGCACGCTTCATGACCTTAGATGAACAGATTGAGGCAGTACATAACCAAATATTTGATCTTCAATATGCTGATGATGATTAATGAAGAGAAAAACAACCGATTGATGTATCGAAACAACCGATTATTTTTGGTGGTTGGATCAGTTTCTCAATTTCTTTTTTCTGCTTTTGCTGTTTTAAATCTAATGTATTAAGAACAATTATCTTTTTCATCTCTTCTTTTTGTTTATTTGTGAAGACCAATAGGGGGAGATGTATGCTGTGTTTGTGTTTGGTTTCAGTTTTTCAAAATTCTGCAAAACAGTTTGTATGAGGGAAATCTTATAGGTTTCTGCTCCTATATTTGGTTATTGTTTGCTCTGATATTATGCTCTGAATTTCTGTATTTGTTTTTGTACTAACAAAATATCAGAAGTTCTATGCTTTGCTTAAAACTGTGTTTTTGTAGGAATTGCATCAGATTCAATCAGGTACAACACAAGCATTAGGGATTTGTCTTCATCAAATAGGGGGAGATTGTTGAACCAAGTGGTGTTCAAGCTTTGAAGAATCCAAAACCCTTTGAAGTTTGTTGAAGGCTAGGCTGTGCTTGCTGTTGCTGAGCTGTCTTAGATAGGATTTGCGGTAGATTGGATTATCTATGTAATCCAAAGCATATGCACTCTCAATCTTTTTAAAAGAAAGTGTTTTTCAAGCTAAGTGAAAAACAACCTGTTGTTTTGTCGAAACAACCGATTGTTTTATACTTAGCTGTTTTTAGAAAAGGTTGAAAATTGTTTTTATGGTTGACTTGCTGTCAAAACCAAAACAACCGATTGATTCGTGGAAACAACCGATTGTTTGTTTTGGTACCATAACAAAAAAATGGTTTGTGCTTTGACTGAGCATTAAATGATTTTCTAACTGTTTACGCTCGAGTTTTAATGCTTTGACCAATCTTGAAATGCAATTAATAGTTTGTTAAGATTTGATAACAAACAACATCTTTGATATATACATAAAAACAGATTTGAGTTTTTCACAAATTTTGAGATTTTGAAAGAGTTGAGATTGCTTAGAGATTGAGTTTGATCAAAGAGTGTGAGATAGGATTTTCTCTTGTATTGATTTCAGATTTCATTCTGTAACAAGTGTAATCCTTGTATCTGTTGAAAGAAACTTTGTGTGTTTGCTGAGAAGTGTTGTGTGTTCTTGAGGGGATCAAGATCAACATTCTTAGTGTTGGTGTGTTAACCAAGAGGAGTGTGTGTCTTGAGGGGACCAAGGTCACTTCCTTGGTTGTGGTGTAAGTAATCTAGGTTTGATTGCTTAGTGGATTTCTCTGTGGTTTATGAGAAGACTGGATGTAGCTCTGGGTTTAGAGTGAACCGGTATAAACATCTGTGTGCATTCTCTCTATCCTTAATCTCTTTAAATTCAGTTTTAATATTTGCAAACTGGTATAAACAACCGATTGTTTCTGCGAAACAACCGATTGTTTTTCTAGTGCTGTGCTTTTTGCTTTGTGTTTTGGCAAAATGAATTCCTTATCAATTGTTTCTTGAAGTAATTTCATTAATGGCTTAAATATTTGTGAAAACCCTCTTTAAACAATTCACCCTCCCTCTAGTTTAAAGTCATCCTTTCTAACAAGATGTACTATATGAGATTCTAGACTTTGACTATAAACTAAAGTATAATCAAAGAAAACTACTACATATTTATCTATACAATCCCTAAGGACATGATTCATAAGCCTCATGAAAGTGCTAGGTGCATTAGTGATCCGAGCGGTCATCGGTAGTCGATGACGTCAGCAGCAGAGAACCACGTGGACCGCTCGCGTGGTGACACGCGGACCAGGTGACAGATAGATCGGGGTGAACATGATCTCACTAACCAAGTGACCACCGACAGGTCAGGCGACAGAGGAGTCAGGGAATAGATCACCGGAACGGTGATCGGTGGTCAGTAACCAAGTGGCCACCAACAGACCAGTTTCCCTGATGAACGCCTGGGGGCAGAACGCGAGAAGCAATAGAGCACCGATCAGTCATCGGGTGCATGGTCATCGGGGTCTCGTGTTACACGCAGTTAAACTGGGATTGAGGTTCCCAGCGAGAGCGTTACGCATGGACCTCGCATGAGCACATCGCAGGGAATCATGCACGAGAGTGGCCTGAGGGAGCTAGTAAACCAGTCAGTGATTGGTGATTCCCTCAACCCATTACGTGCTTGACACCATGAAGGGTAAGCCGCTTACGCAGAGAGCAACGTTTGGTGAGTGTGCCTAGACCAGCCACACCTGGCGTTCTCCTAAGAGTATGCGATTTACCCAGATGGAAGAAATATCCTAAGTTACTCCGCAAGGGCGTAACTTAGGCGCACAAAGAGAAGCGCTAGAGCCCTTCCAGTAAGTGACACGTGTGTGGTTAGATGTGAGTTGCATGCCTCCACGTGTCATCATCTGAGAGGGGTACGGACCAGATAAAGGTGCACTCCGTACCACTAAGGGTACAGACAGGCGCAGCCAAGTGCAGAGACGCGCAGACACGCACAGACTCTCACGCTCTCACTGATGTGATTCCAATAGCCACATAGAACAAGATTCTTGACATTTTTAGGAATCACCTTGAGCTGGAAAATATAGAGGCACTTTTTCTTAGAGTTGGATCATGGTTCTAAGTCAAGAACTCACCAATAACAAGTACCAAATCCCAAACTCATTTGGATGAACCAAATATTGTCAAATTGAATCAACAAAGGAATTTAAAAAGAAAAGACCGAACAGAATTAAACCAAAATCAATTGTACCGAACAGAATTAAGAAACAAAACAGAATATAGGTGCTGGAAATTGGAAGAACCGAAACTAAAACAACTCAAAACACAAGGCGACATGAACAATTGAAGAAGAAGAAAGGAAGGAGAAGAGAATGCTCATGAAGATGGAAGAATGGTTGGATGATCACGCCACTAGAAGTATGGATGCTCCTAGATGAGTGTGCAAGCCGCCACTTGAGGAAACCATGGTCCTTCAAGATAAGACTAGAGTAAAAGGCTCAAAAGCTCTCCAAATGCTCACTCCAATTTTGAGTATAGTTTCTTTAGATAAATTCAAATCTGAATTTTACAAGGAAGGCACCTCTATTTATAGCCTAAGGTGCTGAAAAATAAAAGCTAAAACAATTCAAAATTCCCTCCAAATCAATCTAGAACCGGCGCCTATTTGCCAAGCAAGGAAGGTGTGATCCTTTCCTTCACTTTGGCACCCCCTATTCTACTCCTACACCTATCTACTAATACACCCCCCTAAAGCTCCTAACTAAAGCCTAAAAGATGCTATAACAAAAGAGGTTTCTAAAGTTTCCCTCTAAGCACCTTCAACTAAAGAAACTACAAAAAGAGAAAATAAATGTCCTCTAGCTCCCAAAGCTTTGAACATGCTTCTTGTAATCCTTTGAGGTGGACTTTGACCTCCATGGGCGTCCTCCATTTGTGCCTCCACCTCTTCTTGAGCTTGATGAGTGGCCTCCATGTTCTCTTGAGCTTGATCTCCATCATACTCCCCGAGTTGGAGAGAATTCGACCACGAATTCTGGAGACCTACAGAAAAAGGAGTTAGATCGCTGACATTAAAAGTATGACTACCTAAGAATGTATCAGGCATATCTAACTCATAAGCATTGTCATTAATCCTCTTGAGGACTTGAAAAGGTCCATCCCCTCGAGGCATTAGTTTGGACTTCCTTTGAGTAGGAAAACGATCCTTCCTCAAATGAAGCCAAACCCAATCGCCCTCATCAAACAACAATGCTTTTCTCCTTTTATTGGCAAGTTCAGCATACTTGCCAACCTTCTTCTCAATTCTCTTCTTGATGTCTTTATGCAAAGTTTTCACAAAAGAAGCCTTTTCATCCCCATCTTTGCACAAGACATCTTCAAGAAGGGGAATAGGAAGAAGATCAAGAGGTGTTAGGGGATTAAACCCATAGACTACCTCAAAAGGAGAATGAGAGGTGGTAGAATTTACTACTCGGTTATATGCAAACTCAACATGGGGTAGTAAATTCTCCCACACTCTAGGATTCCCCGAAATAAAGCATCTCAATAGTTGTCCCAAAGTTCTATTCACCACCTCGGTTTGACCATCAGTTTGTGGGTGGCAAGTGGTAGAAAATAAAAGCTTAGTTCCAAGCTTGCCCCACAAGGTCTTCCAAAAGTGACTCAAGAACTTAGGATCTCTATCGGACACTATAGACCTAGGAATCCCATGCAAGCGAACCACTTCTTGGAAGAAGAGGTTTGCAATGCGGCATGCATCATCCACTTTGTGGCAAGGAATAAAGTGAGCCATCTTTGAAAAACGATCCACTACCACAAAAATGGAGTCCTTTCCCTTTGATGTCTTGGGTAAGCCTAAGATGAAATCCATAGATATATCTACCCAAGGCATTGAAGGGATAGGAAGAGGAGTATAAAGACCATGGGGATGCATTTTAGATTTAGCTTTGCGGCAAGCTATGCATTTATCACACAAACTATGAACATGTTTATGCATATGAGGCCAAAAGAAATGTTCATGCAACACATCCAAAGTTTTAGCAACCCCAAAATGTCCCATTAAGCCCCCCTCATGAGCTTCTCTAACAAGAGATAATCTAATAGAGCATTGGGGAACACAAAGACGTTTTCCCTTAAAAAGAAAGCCATCTTGAATAAAAAAGTCTTTGTGTCCTCCCTTAAGACACTCTTGATAGAGGAGAGAAAAATCAAGGTCATCATGATAAAGTTCCTTAATGTGATCAAAACCGAGATATTGAGAGGTTAAAAGATTTAGCAAGGTGTATCTTCTAGAAAGAGCATCCGCCACAATATTTATTTTGCCTTGCTTGTGTTTGATCACATAAGGAAATTGCTCAATGAATTCCACCCACTTAGCATGCCTTTTGTTAAGTTTGTTTTGGCTTTTCAAATATTTAAGAGATTCATGATCACTATGTATCACAAACTCTTTGGGAAAAAGATAGTGTTGCCAAGTAAACAAAGCCCTAACAAGTGCATATAATTCCTTATCATAGGTGGAATAGTTGAGATGACTTCCCTTCAATTTCTCACTAAAATAGGCTATGGGGTGGCCCTCTTGAAGGAGAACAGCCCCAATACCTATGCTTGAAGCATCACACTCAATCTCAAATGTCTTAGTGAAATTAGGAAGGGCCAAGATGGGAGCATTAGTCAATTTTTCTTTCAAAGTATCAAAAGCATTTTGTTGTGCTTCTCCCCAATGAAAGACCACATCCTTTTTCACTATGTCATTGAGTGGTGCGGCAATGGTACCAAAGTTTGGGACAAATCTTCTATAGAAAGAAGCAAGCCCATGAAAACTTCGGACCTCATTCAAAGATTTCGGTGTAGGCCAATTTTGAATGGCCACCACCTTTGTTTTGTCCACATGGACCCCTTTACAACTCACAACAAACCCTAGGAATTCTATATGATCAAGAGCAAACATACATTTAGCAAGGTTAGCATACAAATGTTCCTTCCTAAGGGTTTCCAAAACTTTCCTAACATGCAACCTATGGTCATTCAAAGATAAGCTATAAATGAGAATGTCATCAAAGTAAACCACAACAAACTTACCAATGAAAGGTCTAAGAACATGATGCATGAGGCGCATGAAGGTACTTGGTGCATTAGTTAAACCAAAAGGCATAACTAACCACTCATATAAACCAAAGTTGGTCTTAAAAGCCGTCTTCCATTCATCACCCGGTTTGATACGGATTTGATTGTAGCCGCTTTTAAGATCAATCTTTGAAAAGATTTTAGAACCATGTAATTCATCCAACAAATCATCTAGTCTAGGTATGGGATGCCTATACTTAATGGTTATGTTATTTATGGCCCTACAATCCGAACACATTCGCCATGTGCCATCCTTTTTTGGCACTAAGATGATAGGCATAGCACAAGGACTCATGCTATCTTGCACCCACCCTTTCTCAATCAAAGCCTCAACTTGTTGGCGAATTTCCTTGGTTTCACTTGGATTGGTCCTATATGCGGGACGATTTGGTAAAGAAGAGCCCGGTATCAAATCAATTTGGTGCTCAATCCCTCTCAAAGGTGGAAGTCCATTTGGAGGATCTTGAAACACATCTTTGAACTCTTCTACCAAATTTTCCAAGCAATGAGGACTATCAACAAGTGATTCTATGCTAAGAGTTCTAGGGATGGCTAAAAAAAGAGGATGATGAGCCACTATTTCCCTTTCAATGTCACGCCTAGACACAAGGAGTGTAGGCTTAGAACTCTTATCTTTTTTATCTTTTTTATCTTTTTCACTCTTATCTTTTTTATCTTTTTTATCTTTTTCACTCTCCCTCTTTTTCTTCATGATAACTTGGTCCTCATGGACTTCTCTTGGAGAGAGAGATTTTAAAGTAACCTTGTGACCATGGAATTCAAAAGATAATTTGTTGGTAAAGCCATCATGTAAAACTTTTCTATCAAATTGCCAAGGCCTTCCCAAAAGAACACGAGTGGCTTCCATGGGCACAACATCACATAATACCTCATCTTTGTATTTTCCAATGGAGAAATGGATGAGGACTTGTTTATTAACAATTATTTCTCCTACTTCACTAAGCCATTGTAACTTGTAGGGCTTTGTATGAGAGATAGTAGGCAATCCAAGCTTATCTACTACTCTTGTACTAGCCACATTTGCACAACTACCCCCATCCACTATCAAGGAACAAATGTTGTTTTGAATAAGACATCTTGTATGGAAAATATTTTCCCTTTGACTTTCATCAAAAGGTTGTGAAACTTGTCCAAGAAGTCTTCTCACAACTAACAAGTCCCCTTCAAGTGGACATTCGCTCTCTTCCTCACTAGATGTATGAGAATGCAATGAATGCTTTGGAGAATCCGAATCATGCTCACTAATTACAATGCCCTCATGCATGTACATACTTCGTTTGGAAGGACAATTTGCAGCAATATGACCATAACCCATACATTTAAAGCAATTAGTGTTAGATGTTCTAGTGGGAGACTTAGGTCTAGAAGTTGATGGCTTAGATTCCTTGGGTTTGAAAGAAGAATATTTGGAAGGATGTTTAGAAAAAGAAGTTTTGTTTCTCCAAGACTTGGAGTAGTATCCATCATTGGAAGCATTTTTAAAAGAGTTTTTCTTAGCAAGTTGGGCTTCCACCTTCATTGCAAGATGAACTAAAGAGCCCAATGATGAATACTCTTGTAACTCAACAATGTCTTGAATATCCTTCCTAAGACCACTCACAAACCTAGCAACCATGGCTTCTTCACTTTCTTCTAATTCAATTTTAAGCACAAGCGTCTCAAGCTCCTTATAATATTCATCCACATTTAGCGTGCCTTGTTGAAACCGTTGGAGTCTCAACATGAGGTCTTTCCTAAAATGTGGGGGCACAAACCTAGCGCGCATATGATCCTTTAAAGAGTTCCAAGAGTCCACGGGAGGACCCTTGTGATAGATAATGTCCTTTACAATTCCATGCCACCATTTCATGGCATAATCACTAAACTCTAGGGTGGCTAGCTTGAGCTTATGCTCATCTTGGATCTCATGGATCTCAAAAATTTGTTCACACTTAGCCTCCCAATCTAAATACACATTTGGATCACTAGAACCATTAAAACAAGGTAGTTTGACCGAAGGAAGCTTGGACTTTGCATCATGGTAGAAGCCATTGCCGTAGTGAATTCTTTCCCCTTGGTGATGATGTCTTTGTCCATGGACTTGGGGTGGAGGTCTCCTTCTCCTATGCTCATCTTCACGGCCAACATCATTTGAAGAAGCTCTTGAAGATGGTCTATGAGAATGATGTCCATCATGGATAGAAGGAGATGGTCTAGTTTGTTGGACCTCCATCTTTTGCAATTTCTCCTCCAACCGTCTAATTGTTCTTTGAGCTTCATGTAATTCACCAATAATTGAAGCTTTGGAAGGAGAATTCTGCTTGTAGGATGCATCACTTGAAAATCCAGCCATTTGTAATTAAAAACAGCAAACACACAAAAACAGCAAACAAGTTAAAAATTAGCAAAAACAGTGAGCTGTAATGAAACTGCCGAAGTGAAATGAGGATGAAAAAAAGAGATCACTCTCAAAGAAATAATGTTCTTGCTCCAATCTGATCTTGAGGCCTTGGAATCCTCAAATGAAATATGTCAAAGCAAGCACACCAATCTTAAGAGCAAACCACCACAAAACCAAAGAAACAATAAAGACAAACAAGAAAAGGTATAAGCAAGGAAAAGGTAATTGCAAAAGGAATACTATATGTAAGACAAACTCAAAGAGTAAGAATGAAAGACAATCAAGAAAATAAAGAACTCAATGAGAAAAGTAGGCACACAAAAGAATACCTAAGGAAAAGCACTAGAGTAGAGGAAGAAAACAAAAAAAAAATTTAGCTACTGGAAATTTTTTTTTATGCAAACTGTGTTTGATATTCACTGATTTAAATGGAATGTTGTAGAGCGAACTGGATTATGAAATTTATACCACAGAAACTTCAAGATGTTAACTCAAAAATGGCACTGGAATCAAATAAAAACAGTAAGCCAATTGAGAGAAATAAATTTTTTAAAATCGCTGCCAGATTACCGTATTTTTTTCGGCAGGAATGTACACTTTTTTTATTTTATTTATCATTTTTTGTGTACTTCATATTTTTGAATGATTCTTTTTTCTATTCTTTTCTAACACTTTGAATATCTCAAATCCATAATTTCAGAATTTTACAGTACGTAAATCAGTTGCAATAAGGAAAAACAGTAAGCACTTTTTTCAGAAACAGAGGAATCCTAATAAGAATAAAAAACAGGATGATGAACTAGCAAAGACATAATAGAAAATGATGTATTGGAACTTGTATAAGTCTAGAATACAAGTATGAACTCAATTCTAAAAAGAAAATGCACAAAGGATCAACATCAATTCAGAAAATTATATGACACCAAAGCAAGAAACAATCAAAACAATAAAAGTACTACTAGAAGTAATGACATATATGGAATAACATGACTAAGACAAAACTTGACATGATTCAAAAATTAAAAGACACATCACAAATTGTAACAAGTGAAAGGAAGCTTAAGGTAAACTCTAGGAAGGATAATGCCATTCCAAAAGAGCAACCATACTCATAAGAATTATGAGTGCCATAAACCTTTCCACAAACACTTGGTGTAAAAGAAAAACACCAAGAATACTCAAGTAAAATTCTAAAACAGAAACTTAAATTGCAAGAAATTAAAAAGAGCTGTTGAAATAAAGTGCACACAACTCAACAATTAAACAAGAATGAACCTAAGACTCATGATACCACATGATGTGATTCCAATAGCCACATAGAACAAGATTCTTGACATTTTTAGGAATCACCTTGAGCTGGAAAATATAGAGGCACTTTTTCTTAGAGTTGGATCATGGTTCTAAGTCAAGAACTCACCAATAACAAGTACCAAATCCCAAACTCATTTGGATGAACCAAATATTGTCAAATTGAATCAACAAAGGAATTTAAAAAGAAAAGACCGAACAGAATTAAACCAAAATCAATTGTACCGAACAGAATTAAGAAACAAAACAGAATATAGGTGCTGGAAATTGGAAGAACCGAAACTAAAACAACTCAAAACACAAGGCGACATGAACAATTGAAGAAGAAGAAAGGAAGGAGAAGAGAATGCTCATGAAGATGGAAGAATGGTTGGATGATCACGCCACTAGAAGTATGGATGCTCCTAGATGAGTGTGCAAGCCGCCACTTGAGGAAACCATGGTCCTTCAAGATAAGACTAGAGTAGAAGGCTCAAAAGCTCTCCAAATGCTCACTCCAATTTTGAGTATAGTTTCTTTAGATAAATTCAAATCTGAATTTTACAAGGAAGGCACCTCTATTTATAGCCTAAGGTGCTGAAAAATAAAAGCTAAAACAATTCAAAATTCCCTCCAAATCAATCTAGAACCGGCGCCTATTTGCCAAGCAAGGAAGGTGTGATCCTTTCCTTCACTTTGGCACCGCCTATTCTACTCCTACACCTATCTACTAATACACCCCCCTAAAGCTCCTAACTAAAGCCTAAAAGATGCTATAACAAAAGAGGTTTCTAAAGTTTCCCTCTAAGCACCTTCAACTAAAGAAACTACAAAAAGAGAAAATAAATGTCCTCTAGCTCCCAAAGCTTTGAACATGCTTCTTGTAATCCTTTGAGGTGGACTTTGACCTCCATGGGCGTCCTCCATTTGTGCCTCCACCTCTTCTTGAGCTTGATGAGTGGCCTCCATGTTCTCTTGAGCTTGATCTCCATCAACAAGGCTCTCCTAAGAGTTGTGATAGCCTTGGAGGTGCATGAGAAGTAGGAAGAGTAGGAGTGATTCGGCCAACTCCCTTTGTAGGTGAAGGTTTGAAGATTAAAAGCCTATTCCTAAGAGAGTTTAGGCAAGGAGTGAGAATGGCACAATTTTGGCAGCATTTCACTATTCAATTAATCTTGCAAAATGAGAGCCAAGCACCTCAATTTATAGTGTTTAGAGGGCTGGAAATTCAAAAGAAAGTGGAGGGAAATTCAAATGAATTCCCTCCCAAAAGTGGAACCTAAATGAGCACATGAGGAGGGGTGTGTATAGTTTGTATTCTCACCCCTTCCATGGGCTTCCTAGACCGGCCTAGGTAATTTTAGAGGTTTTTAGAAACTCTAAGTTTACCTAGGTTGGTGTTTTAGGTGCCAAAATTAATTCTAAGAAAAATTACAAATAAAGTTCCTATGCTAATTTTGACAAGAAATTAAAATCTAATCTACACTAGAGTTTATGGCATGTAGAATACGTCCTCTTGACCCCTCTTTGACTATAACTCTAGTGGTTGCCTCAATTTGACATTTTGGTGGCCTTTCAATGATTGGTGTCGGGGCCTCTTCCATCATCATATATGTTTCAAGAGTTCAAGGAATTCAAAACACGACTAAAGCTTGAAATTAGGAAAAGAAACTGGTTGAATACAAAATGATGGAGGAGAATATGTAGATGAAAATTTTTTAGTGTTCTACAAGCAAGAGAGTATTCATGGACAAATTGTATTCACATACACCTTAATAGAATAGTGTGGTGTAGCGAATGAACATAACTCATTTAGATAGAATAAGAGTTATGTTAAAAACAATAAGAATGACTAATTGCTTTTTAAGAGAAATTGTCAAAACCACTAATTATGTGATAAATTGACCATCACCAATAATAAATGGCTTGAGAACATGAATGGAGATGTGGAAAGACAAACCAACTTATTATCGTTCCTCGTTGTATCAAATTGTCCTTTGTACATGACATTAACTCCTAAAAAAGAACAAAGTTGGATAGAAAATCCCATAAATGTATATTTGGGCTTTGTTGACAATCTGAAAGGGTATTGTCTGTGGGATCCCATTACTTACAAGGTTGTTATTACCAAAGATACAATCCTTCTAGAAAATTAGTTGAAAAATAAGTAAAAAATTGACACACTAGTGCAGAAATGACATACTACAATGACTTTCTAGGTCAATCAAACGAGAACCGGTGTAAACAAAAATGCAGTGGCATTTTTGTAAATATTTGGTACATATTACACTGGTTAAGTCATCTAACCGGTGTAATATAACGCTATCACAACAACAACAAAAAAGGTTCAAAAAATTAAAGTGAGAGTGTGGTATATTACACCGGCTAAGCCACCTAACTGGTGTAATATAACACTCTCACAACAACAACAAAAGGTTCAAAAAATTTAAGTGAGAGCGTGAAATATTACACCAGTTAAGCCATCTAACCATTGTAATATATGGTGCCTAGAGGAAGAAAAAAATTCAAAAATTTAACTCTGAGGCATTATATATTACACCGGTTGGATGGCCTAACCGGTGTAATACGGACCATTTTGAGTAAAAAATAGAATATATATATATATATATATATATTACACCGTTTGTTACTAAGAACCAGTGTAATATATTAATTTTTACCCTATTTTCAAGCTCGCACCTCACTGCTCATTCACACTACTATACTTTTCTGTTCCATTATGCTCCTTCGTCTTCCACAGTCGTTGCTCCTTTCACTTTTCCATTCTTGCTTTCATTCTTGCTTTCATTCTCGCTTATGTGCCTTCATTTTTCTTCCTCCACCGCTGCCCCCAACTTCGTTCACCACTCTTCCTCTTCAAAACTTTCTTTCTTGTTCGCGGCCATCGCTCTGCTCTCCAGTGTGTCACTATTCTTTTGTTCTTCCTCTTCGTTGGCCTTGTTCCGCCGCTACGCCTCCATTGTCTATGACATTGCCCTTGTTCCGTTGTTGCGCCTCCGTTCACGCTAAGGTCAGTTTTTTATTTTAAAATTTTTTAATTCTATTTTAAATTTTTAATTTTAATTTTAAATTTAATTTTGGTTTTAGTTTTAGTTTTAATTTTAATCATTAATATAATTTTAATTATTTTAATAGATAATTTTTTTCTGCTTGGTTTCACTACCGCCACCACAACTAATCAGTTCACGCTTCCAGTTAGTTTTTTTATTTTCAAACATGTTAATTTTAAATTTAATTATTAATTTAGTTCACAATAACTTATATAGATTATTAGTTTTATTTGTATTTGAAATATACTGTATTATGATGATCGTCTTGGTATTGGGTTTGGGGGTGATCGATTCTCGACAATTTGTAATGTGTTTTATAATTATGTTTGGAATATAATGTTGTTTTAATTTTTATATTTTGAACGCTTTGGTATTGGGTCCGGGGATGATCAATCATCGACAATTTGTATTTTGTTACCAAATATTAGTTGATATTGATAAATTAGTTTTTCTATTACATAGTACTAGTCATGGATCGGAGTTGGATAAATGAGAGTCGTATCAGTGATGTTTATGAAAATGGCATCGAAGAATTTCTACAATTTGCTCAGTGGAATGTACAAAAGCTGTAAATGGAAGATACTTTTGTCCATGTGTTAACTGTGTGAATGGGAAATTGATCCTGCCTGTTGACCAAAACGTTGGAACTTGCCTCGTCAAACTTGGATCGACGTGCGCACCGCTTCAACCTCCGTCCTTCGTCACGATCCACCTCAAGAACCTGCAAAAGAACAGAGCGGCGCCGCTGCGGCCGATCGCACTCCAACGCCCAAGTCAGTGACTGAACCACCAAATACTTCAAGAGTAACACTCAAGAACTCTCAAGGAACCGTGCAATGTTCTCTCTCACAGTATGCTCAAGAACTCGCAAGCGTAAAGAATACAATCTGAACATGCGTACCTCAGAAGTTCGTTGGGAAACCCTTATATACCTGGTCACTTTCTCTCTCCTGGCAGTTACACACCTGGACACGTGGCTCGCATCCAGTCGTACACGTGCCATCATCTGGAGCCTCCTTGACTTGGGCGCTGCTTTTGACTCTCTTTTGGCTAAGTTACCTATGCATGGTACTGCCCAGTGCATAGCTAACTTGGAGTGCGATCTTTACTGGGATTGGCGAGTTAGGGTGCCTTCGTACACCTTCCCTGTGGTCTCGCCGGCCGCCTTCATAATCTGCACCACCTTCATCTTCGGAGATGTGCTTGCTCCGGCGATCTCTAATCACTTGGTCACCTGAGTTCACATCTGGCGACTTCATCTTTAACCCGGTGACCGCCGGTTCTGGTATACTGGAGATCGGAGCACGCCAACTTAATAACTGGCGATTTCACTAGCCCCCCGACTTCCTTCCCTTCTGCCAACCTGGCATCTCGTCAACACGCCTGTACTGTAGCTTGATGCCGCGTCATCACTTCCGACTACCAGGGCGGTACACAAGCCCCCCAGTCTTAAGCGAAGACTTGTCCAGCGAAAAGACTAAAGGAGTCACGTCAATACCGATCTACGTGGCACTGGCGCAGAATTCCAAGCGGTTGTACTTTCTGCTTCTCTGACGCTCCACCAAACACTCCTCCCATCGTTCGACACGTGGCTTCATCAACGGTTACCTTCAGTTAACGTTTGCGCTTCCCAAACCCATTTCGAAAAACCCTTAAACCCATTTCGCTCCACTGTTCCATCACTTTCTTCGTATTCTCATACGCTCCAACTCTCTCCTGCAAAAGCTCTCAACGTTCTTCAACCTCCCGAATCACCAACTTCCTTCATTACCTTTCCGATCATAAAAAGGTACTTCCTTTACTTCTTCTGCTGGTTTTTCCTGCATTTCAACCGATTCGCATCATCCTTTAACTCTCTGGTGCATACGTTGTGGGTTGTTTTTTCCTATTTTTCCTTCTTCGTAACTTAGGGCTTCGTCTTTGTTACAACGAACCTTCGTTCGTTCGTTTTTTCACCCTTCGTTCATGATCGAGTCAGCCTCTGCGAGTCCTGATCACCTTTTCTTTTCTTCTTCCTTTGCAGCTTCCGCAATGACTCGCTCAAAGATCACCCCAAATCCTCCTCCTTCGTCACGAAACCCCTCCTCACAAGCACACAACCCACCGCGAGCACGTGGTGCTTCTTCTTCTCAGGCTGAGAGGCCTGCACCCTCCCGCCCCGACTTGGCTCAGGCCACTCCACCCGTCGCCGGAGGAGCCTCCGTGCCTTCTCCAGATTTCAAAAAACTGTACCCATGGGCCACCCCGACTTTGTTGAAGGAAACATCTTCTGTAAACTCTGCTGGGGCAGTTCTGCGATTGAAGAAGGGGGACGAGCCTCACCTATCGTTCCACAAGGAGCACGACAAGAAGATGATGGTGCTGCCTTGCTCTCCCGACATGCCGGTGTGCGTTGATGATAAGGGGAACACCGGCGGGTTGTTCTGCCTCATATATACCACTCTGTTCAAGAAGGTGAAACTTAGGTTTCCCTTCACTCGCTTTGAAAGGGAGATTCTCACCGAGCTCGACATCGCCGCCGCCCAGCTCCATCCCAACAGCTGGGCGTTCGTACGAGCCTTCCAGATAATGTGCGACCACTTGGGGCTGCCAGCGTCAGTGGACGTTTTCCTCTTTCTTTTTGAAGCCAAGCACCCAGGAGATCGCTTGTGGGTAAGCTTGAACGGGATTGTTGGGAGGTCGATCCTCTCTATCTTCCAGCAATCTTACAAAGACTGGAAGGGCAAGTTCGTCCAGGTGCGCCCCAATGACAAGGACGCTTCTTTGCTCGACGGTTTCCCCTTGTACTGGGTAAACAAGGAGAACAAAGAGTCCAAAAGCAGCTTCAGGAGGCCAAGGAGTCCTGATAGCATGGGTGCCTTGGACAGGGACCTATGCTTCTTCTGGAAGAGTGTGGCAGATGCCAACATCACCTTCCTCACCACCACGCTCATCTGCTTCGAGTTCTTCGAAGATCAACTTGAAATTCGCATAGGTTATGATCCGATCGATCATCGGTAGTCGATGACGTCATCAACAGAGAACCACGTGGACCACTCGCAGGGTGACACGTGGACCAGGTGGCAGAGAGGTCAGGGGGACGATCGCCAAGAGCGGTGATCGGTGGTCAGTAACCAAGTGACCACCGACAGATCAAGCGGCAGAGAGGTCGGGGGACAGATCATCCAGAATGGTGATCGGTGGTAGCCAAGTGGCCACCAACAGACCAGTTCTCAGACTAACGCCTGAAGGCAGAACGCGAGAAACAAATAAACACTGATCAGTCATCGGGTGTATTGTCATCGGGGTCTCCTGTTACACGCAGTTAAACTGGGAATGAGGTTCCCAGCGAGAGCGTTACGCATGGATCTCGCATGAGCACACCTCAGGGAATCATGCATGAGAGTGGCCTGAGGGAACTAGTAAACCAGTCAGTGATTGGTTATTCCCTCAACCCATTACGTGCGTGGCATCGTGAAGGGTAAGTCGCCTACTCAGAGAGCAACGTTTGGTGAGTGTGCCTAGACCAGCCACACCCGACGTTCTCCCAAGAGTATGCGATCTGCCCAGGTAAGAGAAACATCCTAAGTTGCTCCGCAAGGGCGTAACTTAGGCACACAAAGAGAAGCGCTAGAGCCCTTCCAGTGAATGACACGTGGGTGGTTAGATGTGAGTTGTAGGCCTTCACGTGTCACCATCTGAGAAGGGTGCGGTCCAGACAAAAGTGCACTCCGTACCGCTAAAGGTACAGACAGGCGCAGCCAAGCGCAGAGACGCGCAGACATGCACAGACTCTCACGCTCCCACTGCTGATTCTGAAGGTACGCTTTATCTGAAAAGCATAACAGGGTTCTGACACATGCCAGAAAAGCATAACAGAATTCTGTTATGCCCAGAAGCAGGGAAAGAGAGATAAAAGAGAGAATCAGGGTGAGAGTGGAGGGAGAGGAAAAACAGAGAGCAAGAGTTTTTCACACACACTACTAGTTTTCTATTCTTTGGTGGTTCTGTGGACTAACTTGATCGTCGGAGTGCAAACGGCCGCTAGAGGCGCCGTCTGTGTGTTTTGCAGGCCACGTTTGGAGAAGCAAGAGAAGGTTCTGAGGGTGATTCTGCAGAAGACGCAGTCGCGTAGACAGGGCAGAGAGTGCTACGAAGCGATTCCTCCACGTTCGAGTTGCCGGCAGGATCATTTGGCGCCCACCGTGGGGCACGAGTGAATCGTTGTCCCATATATACCACAGTTTTAAAGCTTACCAGAGTTTTATCAGTTTCGTTGATAGAGAAAGATGCCTAGAAACAGACAACCATTACCTGCGCCATCCGCTGACGAAGGAGCTGTGACAATGGCGCAGGTCCTGGAAATGGTGCGCACGCTGCAGGATAACGCCGCAGCATCAAGAGTTGAACAAGAGAGGATGCAGACGGAGTTAGCTGCGTCGCAAAGCAGGAACGACGAGCTGAATCGCGTCAACGAGGAGTTGAGAAGGACGCTGCAAGCGCAGAGGGAACACATGGTTGACGAAAGGGTGTCTAGGCAGCCCTCACCTCCAAGAGCGTTCCCCATGCCATTCTCCCCTGAGATCATGGGAACCATGGTGCCTCCCAACCTGGTGGGGGTGAAGGCATCGTTCAAAGGGTAGAAGACCCGGAGGCGCATCTGACGGCGTTCCACACCCAGATGATGTTGTCTGGGGGTTCAGACGCTGTCTACTGCAAAATGTTTATGAGTACGCTCAGCGGAATCGCCATGGAGTGGTTCGTGAGCCTACCAGAAGGACACATCACGTCTTTCTCTCAGTTCTCGAAGCTCTTCACTGAACAATACATCGTCAACAAGGCACCTGCCGTGGTGTCCTACGATCTGTTCGACGTGCGCCAATACCAGGGGGAGTCGCTGAAGGACAACCTCAACCGCTTTGGGGCACAAGTGGTTAGATTGTCCAGCAAAGATGAAGATATG